>NC_066584.1:463596211-463896211 GCF_024323335.1 Lathyrus oleraceus | reverse complement strand
CTTTGAGTTCCTTATTTGTATCTGAGGATACGTAGGAGCAAGACTCGCAATCTTGTCAAATACGATAATAAAAACATTTTTGCGACCCATTTTATTTTACACTTTCAATAACTTGAAGAAAATAATTAACATAAGCCAACATTCAATCAAAAATTTAACTAAAAGGTTTCCATTGAGTACAACAGACGTGAGAGGTGCTAATACCTTCCCATTTCATAATCGACTCCTGAACCCGAATTTGGTTGCAACGACCATTTTCCATTTTAAAAAGTTTTATCGATATTTTCCTATTCCTTCATTGGAATAAATAAAGTTCGGTGGCGACTCTGTTCGAACATTTTTTTCCATGACCATCACGAATGATCGTATTATTCGAGATGCGACAACTGGCGACTCTACTGGGGACTGTGCTCCAAGCAAGAGAGAGTCAAGCCTAACTTAATTAACCTTGCGATAAATATTGGCTTTACTTAATTATTTCCTTTATGCTTGCTTGCTTATTTGATTTCTTCTGCTTTCTCTTTTCATCTTATATGTTTATCCTTCTGTTTTTCTGTGGAACTTGAGATGATATCATGTGTAAAACTCTACCCCCAGCTTTAGAAAAATAAGAGAGAACACATAAGTCTAGATATGGAAGTTGTGTAGTGTTAGTCTCCAAGTACCTCTCCTTATGTGCCTAGCATGAAGATTCCCCATAGAGTAGACCTTTTCATAGATCTCATTAAAAGGAAGCTAGCTTGCGCATGAATTGATTCATGAAGGGTCCATGACTATAGGAAACACTCTTAGAACCAATTTTTGTCTTGGTGGTTGAGTAATTTTAGACTCCAAGGACCACTCCTTGTGTGCCTAATATGAAAACCTCGCCCAAAATAGATATTTTTGTCACTCTCGTCATAAAACAACTATCCTGTTGCAGGAAGTTGATACTATTAACGTCCATGACTCTGGGAACCTTATCCAAAACCTCAGAGTCAACCCTATGAGTGGTTTGTGGGTAGAAGGCATAGAACTATCCATTATATGAGGCCTACCTAATATGTTGTTCTGCAATACTCATGACATCCTGGATCCCGACTCTACATGCATTGCATTTTCTATACATAACAAAAGACAAAAAAATTAATGCATCTGCATTCATCACCATGCATGCATACCATTTTCCAAAATAAAAAACATCCCGAATTTTGTCCATAACTAGTAGGTTGACTTCTCGGTACTCATATTGAACCCGTGGTAGATATTGAAGGATAATGAAGAGCTTGTAACATAATCAAGTTGAGTTGAGAAAGGATATGAACGATATGAAAGGCAAGATAAGCCAGATGTTTGGGAGCTATGCTAGCTCAGTCAAAGAACAATCTCCAACATATTGTCATAAAAAATGTAGGTACTACATCAGGCTTTACTATGATTACCAACCCAATGTATGATCTTCTTCCTGACTATGATCCTTCACAAGTGAACATTCCTACTCAATCCCAAATTATGCCAATGACCAATCCTGATGTTGAAAGGCTTCGTGCCCTTGAAGATAAAGTTCGAGCTATGAAGGTGCATGACACTCCTAGGCTCGATATGTGCTTAGTGTCGGGCCTAGTGATCCCTCTGAAATTCAAATTACCAAACTTCGAGAAGTAGAAAGGGGATAGTTGTCCAAGGCAACATTTGCTGATGTTGTTCCGAAAAACGGCATCTCATACTCACGATGATAAGTTAATTATTCACTGTTTTCAAGATAGTTTGGTTGGAGCGTCAATGAGTTGGTACATGAAGTTAGAAATAAGTCATATTCAGTCATGGGAAGACTTGGAAAATGCCTTTTTGAAGCAATACAATTATAACTTGGACATGGCTCGAGATTGAAGACAGTTGCAAAGCTTATCTCAAAAGGGCAATGAATCCTTTAGAGGATATGCACAGCGATGGAGAGAATTGGAAGCTCAAGTGCAACCACCACTCTTAGACAAGGAATTAGTCAACTTGTTTATAGATACCTTGCAGATCCCGTACTTTGAAAGGGTTGTAGACAGTGCGTTATCAGACTTCACCAACCTAGTGACAATTGGAGAATGCCTTAGAAATTCCCAAAAGAAAGAAGAGGATGAAACCAATGCAGTGATGACAGATGTTGGGCACTCACATGGTGCACCAACAAGACCTTATGACCCCCCATCTTTTCAGCAGTAACTGTTGCCAAAACTGCGTTATCCTTATGGGAAACTAGCAACACCTAGAGCACCATACCAGAAACCCTGGACCGTTCCTCATGCAAATCAACGAGATCTAGGTCGAAGATATCAAAATCAACATCAAAACCAGCCTAGACCTCGAAACAATCTAGAAAGAAGGAATGCTCCTCTTGATCCAATTCCTATGACATGCAATCAAATTCTTCTAGATCTGATTCAAAACTCGTTGGTAGAGCCCAAATCTCTTAAGTAGTTTCCACAACCATACCCACATGGGTATGATCCTGATATGCAATGTGGATATCATGTTAGATCAATAGGGAACTCGATTGAAGACTGTAATGCTTTCAAAGCTAAGGTTCAGCAGTTGATTGACAAAAAGTACATATCATTTCCAGAAGGAAACCTAGTGGTGCGCGTCAACTGCTCGCCTGAATGAGTTTGAAGACTTCACGGAGCTCCTCCTAAAGCCAATGGTTCAGACAAGGAGACATCCTCAACACTGGCAATCATAGGATTGTTTTTATCATTGAATTTGCATTTCTTTGCCTGTTAAATGTTGCTTGTTATTAAACATTAGTGTTTTTTAATGGTAATATTTGTGAAGTGATCATGCATTTTTAGAATTAATTATGTCGTATTCACTCAATTTTCTTGTTTTATATCAAAAATAAAAATATATCCATATTTCTCCCATTCACTTTTCTTTAATCAAAATATTGTTTTATCAACGATTAGATGGAGGATGACGAAAACAAAATACTCATAATTGTTAACGACATGCTTTCAGATAAAATCATGGTTATGATGTACATGCATTGTTTCAAATCCCCAAACACTTGAGAGATAAGGAATTAGTCCTTAGTTAACCACTTCGATCTTAGAAGTAGGTGTTTCTTTCGGATTTATAAACCATTACGCTTAACCCGGGGAAGGGTAGGGTTCAGTTTATTTGAGTATGCCTTTGAATTACAAGAGAATACATCCCATGTGGGGATCAACCACGTGATATTCCTCGCACACATCATCAAGAGTCGAAAGAACCATGAAAAATCCAAAATTTATGTTGGTTATTCTTCAATGACCAATGACTTAGCAGTCACAACCCTTCAACAAAATAAAAGAAAAAAAGAAAAAATGTCCGATAAGTCGAACACCCAAGAGGCGACTTAGGAAAAAATCAGGGCAATTATGATGAACTAAAAACTTCAAAAAGAGGTCCAGGCAAAAATTAAGGATAAAAAAAGAACAATCAAAAGAGGTCGTGAAAATCTTCAACAAAAACAAAACAAGATTCAGTGACCATCATATCAAAATCAAAGGGTCATCGACATCCATGACAAAAACAAAATAAGGTGACTTCCATTTCAAGAAAATCTCATTTGAATCTTCACTCTTACACCGTCAAACTCTCTTGAAGATGAATGTGTATGTTGAATTAACTGAATGTAGGACTGAAGTTCATCACGAAAAAGGGGTGGGTCAAAATAAATTTTGAGCCTTATATCCTTTGTTTTAGAAACCGTGAACTAGTCCATGTTATAACCCTCGAAAGATCTAATTGAGGCATGATTTATTCTGAAAGCATACTACAATAAGGTTGCATAAACTAGCTTCTAAAGATTTGCTAATCTTCTTCTCTCTGTTTCACACCAGCTAAATCTACACCAAATTTGGACTTATGGTCCACTCGTCACACACTATCACATAATTCCAATAAATGATTTTTCTCAAAACATGCACGAGCATCGCATTAAAATTACCAATTTTAAATGAACAATTTTAACTGCAAGTCAGTACTTGACATCAGGGAAATCCCAACAAGGAGCAACTAGAGAGGAACTTGAACATTCACGGTGCTGACCTGAATTTAGACCATCTTGTAACCCTATGGATTAGGTGTCACATCTCGAAAAACGCACACACGAAATAGAGCCACCACCAATGATATTTATCCCGAGATAGGGAAAGGAATCACTGAGTAAACCTACAAAAGGATGAACCTAATGGTCTTGCAACCAAGAGATGGGTAAGGGAGTCAATTACACAAGGAGAAGGTATTAGCACCCCTCACGTCTGTAGTACTCTACAGGATACACTCTTGTTATTCTAATAAAAAGGATGTCTTTATTCTAAAACTTACAAACTAAAAGGTAATGCATGCAAAAAGATTGAGTTATAAACAAAAAGAAAGTTTTTTATTATTGCGCTCTCTTAGGCTTTGCAACTCAATGCCTACGTATCTCGAAAGAATCAGAGCACCGTAGTTCTTCTTAAAAAAATTGGTTTGTTGGTGCTTCTTATGGGTAACCACCCTTATTGAAAATTTTCATAAGAAAAGGCAAGTGTCAAAATAAGTTTGATTGGTTGAGTATTTTTGTTGAAATAATACATGAAATGATCCTCCCAAGGCAGGAGGTATATGAGTACGTCTCTCTTATTGTTGAAAGAATTCAAGTAACATTAGCATGTTTTTGAATTTTGATTAAGAAAAAGGTTTTTGTTTTAGAACGAATGCAAAAAAGAAAATGGAAAATCTAAGGGAGTTCAAAAGATAACCCTAATGTTGGCATGCAATAGTGGTCCTAAAGTCAGGATAAAAGGGAAACATCTGCTTAAGTTAACATGCAAAGATTGACCTACGATTTAAGGATCAACGGGTCTACCTAATGTTGTCATGCTTGGTTCACAAACTTAAAGTCTACTTTAGTTCAATATTAATCAAGAATGAACCAAAGAAATCCTATGGGGAACATGTTATCCACACAAGGAAAAGAGATAAAAGAAGACAAATCCATATCAAGTCATGGTGAAAGTAGAAATAAATCCATATCAAGTCATGGTAGGAAAGGAAAGCAATAACAAAATAATCCATATCAAGTCATGGAAGAAAAATTGAAATAGTCCATATCAAGTCATGGAACAATAAATAACACAATAACAGATAAACAATCCATATCAAGTCATGGAAGAGATAAAGTAGTTCATATCAAGTCATGGAACAAAGATAAAATGAGAGCAATAACAAAGTAGTCCATATCAAGTCATGGAATAAAAATTGAAACAATCCATATCAAGTCGTGGAAGGGAAGAAAGTTCTTGATATTACCCAATCAAACTAGTCATGAAAAAGGGAAATAAAGCTCAAACAAGTTATGAATACAACTAAAGTAAATGACAAGTTATCAAATCAAAATGGGCAGAAAAATCACATCTAAATAAGCATAAGTACAAGTTGTCTAACTCCTAAAGGTCATGCATAAATGGTTTAAGCATAAAAATGGTTCAAGGAAAGCACACAAATAAGCATACTAGCAAGCAACAGTCCTAAAGTGTCAAGCATCCAAGCAAACATGGTATGAGAAGAGTGAAGTGAAAAGAAAGAAATGAGACATCATACAAGACAGTAGAAAACACAACAAAGACATATCATCATAACCTAAACATACTTGAGAAAGATTCTCAAGCAAAACATAAAAGGAATGGCAGCCACATGACCCTAAATGGACATAAGTCCTCATACAATGCTAATAAGTAAAACAAGTAAAGAGAAGGGATTTGTGGGAGAAGTAAGATACAAACATAGACATGTTGTTCAAGACATCACAAAGACATCATATCAAAGCACACTTAAAGATTGTGACAAGTAATGATCAAAATCAAACCCTAATCATGCTTCTAAAGGCAAATGAACTTCCAGCAAGCATAGATAAAGTAAAAATTAAGTAAGAATGGTGTCAAACCACATAAGTCAGAAGTATATGACATATTAAACTCCAAATACAAGCAGATCAAACATCATGAATGAATTACACAAGCTATGTTAAAAAATAGGCCAAAAGATAGGCAAACAAACCCACTAGCTCCAAGAAGCTTAAACAAAAAGTATACACACAGTGAAGCATACACATGACATCAAGGGATTTATGACTTGTGCAATAAGTTAACTCAAGACGAGGTTATCAAAACTCCATACATAAATCAAAGTCAAGTAACTTGATAAACAAACAAAGATATCATCCTAGGAAAGGAAACATTTATCGAAATACAACAAGGTAAGCAAGGTCAAAAGAGAGATGCTTATAGGTCATGGGACAAAGGAAAAGGCCTCTTCAAAGCATCAAATACAAACATTAAACCTCAAGATGTACCAACAAGCAAACAATCCCAAAGTTCAAGCATAACTAACAAGTCAAAAGGTGGACATTATCCAAGT
This sequence comes from Lathyrus oleraceus, assembly GCF_024323335.1. Classification (NCBI taxonomy): domain Eukaryota; kingdom Viridiplantae; phylum Streptophyta; class Magnoliopsida; order Fabales; family Fabaceae; genus Lathyrus; species Lathyrus oleraceus. The sequence continues at coordinate 463,889,800 of NC_066584.1, read as the reverse complement.
AAGGAGTCCTTTGTCTAACAAAAGTAAATGGGCAATTCAAAATGAAGTTGAGACATGAATGAGTGAAGATATAATCACATCAAAATACACATAGATGGATCCCAAACTACTAAGAGATTTACCATCCATTAAACTCAAAATTAGGTCAAGAAGATAAAAATGTAGCTCTTAATGTGTCATCATGATGAAGTGACAATGGAATACCACTCAAAGAATCATAAGAGCAAACATAGGGATAAAAAGACCAAGTAAATAATAAGTGTAAACAAGAGGAAACAAATTCCATTGGACTCATAGTACTCAAATTGGAATGCACAAAACAAAATCCAAATATGGTCTCAAAAGCAAGCAAGAAGTATTCAAGACAAGCAAGCAAAGAAACATCAAATGGAGATGCCGAAAATGGTTCACATGGGTGAATTTGAGACTTATAAATGATGGTGATGAGGTCAAGAGAGAATGGGAATGAGATCCCTAATGGTTGCACAAGTGCATTCTAAAATACTCAACTAGATGCAAAATGTATAACAGGGAAGCAAGTACACTTGAATAATTCAAGAAAAATAGTTAGGAGCATAGAAAAATTATGAAAAATTATGCATAGCAAGATGAAGTCAAAAACTCAAAGTGTATTAAAGATATACTCACAATCATGTGTAAAAGATGTTCAAACAAATTCATCATTCAAACAATGCACCACTAATTGATCATACGAAGCTATCTTAAAAAATAAGTTCAAAAACAATCCAAAATTAATAATCCAAACATCAAATGAAAAAATCAAATGACCTATATTCATGTGTCTATATGTGTATAAAATATTGGATCAAAATCCAAATAGGAGAATTAAAAATCAAATCCTAACAAATAGATTTAGGTTAATTAAACATAATTAGATACAAAAAACAAAATAAATATTAAAATAAATATAAAAATAGAAAATAATATATAAAATTAAATAATAAACAAAATATCAACCATGAATTATTTGGGGATTTTTGGATAAAAGGAGGTATTTAAATAAAAATTAAAAGGCAAAAGAAATGAATGTTAAATAAAGGAATAAAGGGGATGCGTGCTAGCAATTTAAATAAAATGGCAATCAGTTATAATGAGAGTGGGTCAAAATAAGGGGGGTAGAGAAAGCAAGCTTGCGCGCAGCCCAATCCACTCATCCATCAACAAAATAAAAAAGGAATAAAATAAAAATGGCATGTTTTAACTCATGTGGAATATTCATCAACCGATCACTTTTCATTTAAATGCAAAAGGACAAAAATAAATCATGGCCAATCAAAACATGCCACGCCTTCGTATTCAACCTCGGCTCATGCACAAATGTGGGATAGAAACCTGTTGGAACAGGGATAGAGTATCAGGATTTGTTATCGTCTCCACAGGGATTATGTGATATTGCCGCCGTTCAACAGTTGTTAAGTTCTTAACTTATACTAACAAGGGGGTTTTAGTTTTCGGTTACGGTAGCTTGCATAAAAAGTAAGAAATTGCGGTAAAAGTTTTGGTTTTACGATTTGAGAAAGATTGTCAAAGTTAGGGTTCGACGATCACTTTGCATGCATATGTTCGATCAAACAAAACTCATAAACTCCATTAGATGATAAACACATTCACAAAATCCTCCCAATGTGTTTATTTCTAACACACATTGTGAGTTTTCCCATTTTGATCCATTATTGATTTCTCACACAATCTATCAAAATGACAACTTTTAGGTTCAACTTTTTAGTGAACAAACTCATTCAAGACTATCTCTAGCTAAAGAACAAGGATGGATGAAAACCTAGGTCAAGAGTTGGAAAACACCTTTCAATAATAAACCAACACAAAGAGTTATCAATAAAACAAGGTTTTCACCATACATTCATCATCAAAGAGTTTACAAATGAAAATCAACCCATATACATACAAAGCTTATGATCATCTACATCTAACCTTGACAAAATGAAAGACTTAGCTACTCATTTTCATGGTAGCTTGAACAACAAGTTTCGGAAGAAGGTTGATCAATATCCGAGTCGAAGAATCGAGATTGGATGGGAATCCACCTTCTTTTTGTAAAATATTGTCAAGAGAAGAAGAAGAATGAGAAATGGGGTTTCTAGGGCACAAAAATCACCTCTAAGCAAAAAACAAGTAAAAAGATGATAAAAAAAGATCTAAGAGTCCTTTTCCAAAAAGTAGCCCATACTACTTATAGAAATGGTTGCTGAGCTGTCATGCTCGCTAGGCGAGCAGAATGGTTCGCCCAGCGAGCCCCAAAATAAGTCACCAGAAGAGCCTGCGTCCAGAGGAATCATCCCAGACCAGTTTGCATCTGTTCGCTAGGTGAACAATCCTTCGCTAGGCGAAGCCCTCGCTTCTCTCATTCGCTCCAGCGAGTCTTGATGTTTTTGCTACTGGAATTGTTCGCTACCTACTCGCTGGATGCTCGCCTAGCGAGTACTTAGCTACTTCCCTCGCCACAGCGAGTTTTGATCTTTTTGCTACTGGAATTGTTCGCTACTTGCTCGCTGGATGCTCGCCTAGCGAGTTTTGATCTTTTTGGTTCTGTCCAAGTCTGGGAGTGTTCGCTGGCATCTCGCTGCGTGCTCGCCTAGCGAGTACTTCGCTACCTCACTCGCCTAGCGAGCTTGCTTATGTTTGCTTTCTTTCTTGGTTCCTTTTCCATCTTTCTTGTGCCTTAGTTTTCTACTCTTTCATGCCTAATTCCTGCACAATAACACACAAATTAAAGGTACCAAGATCATTTCACATAGTATTGCAAATCAACAAAAGCAAGGGCGGTTTCGAACACTTTTTGATAAAAAGGATTGAAAGATGCCCACATTTGATAGCTCAAATAAGCAAACTTGGGCATCTAACAAAACCCTAAACCTGATTCTAGCATGTCAATTTCCTCCTCATACAACTTCCTCATCTCTCCACCAAATCAGATAAAGTTTGAATAAAAAATAAAGTCCACACATAGTAGAACATCATATCATACTTAGTTTTCAAAAATGGATAAAGTAGTAGGGAGATAAATGAACATGAACATGCGGGCTCAAACATAATCACACATTAATCAACCAAAACTGTACATAAAATTTGAGCCTAACTCAATGATCCACTTCAAGAGTGGATCTTCCATATGCAAATGAATGAACTTAAGCATGGTGAAGGGCTAGCATGAGGAAGAATGGAATAGGGAAGTTTACCTAGTGGAGGATGTCCACTGCACCTTGGATTCTTGGAGAAAGAAGATAAACAAGATCAGTAGGAAGATGAATAGCAGTGATGAGCCAGATAAAAACCCTTAAGCAGCTTCAACAATGGAGGAAAAGTAGAAAAAATGAAAAGATTTCAGATTTGTCCCTCTTCTATTTCGCCTCCAACCAAACGTCTCCCCTAGGTTTAGAGAAGGAATAAACCTTTTATATGAATCCTAAGTGAGGGCAGAAGGGTCATCATACTTGGGCAAAGTTGTAATTCCAAGTTTGAACAGAATGAGAATGAGAGAGAGAGAAGGAATGCACCCTGGGTTTTTTTATTGAAATGATGTAAGTTTTGTGTCATTTTAAGGAGTTGAAATGGAGTGTAAAAGCTCATAACTCGTGTGACTTGGAAGCAGTGGAGAGAGAAAGAAGGGAAAAAAAGAACATTTCCTTTTTTGGCCCAAATGGTGCATGGTGTGCATGCATGGAAAATGTGGGTTACTTGGTTATAAGAGGCAGGGCAAGAGGTGTGGCACGCGTATGGAAGAGCCTTGCTGCAAGCAAATGGAAAAATAATGCTCAAAATAAATGGTGCTTGTGATATTTGAAAGTAAGAATCAAACATGTTCAAACCAACATAACTTCATGGTTTTTTGACCAAATGGAATAAACTAGGGATTTTTGGAAAGAGGGAGAGGAGAAGAACAAGTTTCATGTTGGAGGAAAATTGAAACAAAGCCTTGAAATCCCTTAAAAATGGCCACGAAAACAACTGCTTGAAATTGCATACAAATATGCAAATTATATGTCACTTGATAATCTTGAGGTCCCAACTTAACATGTAAATAACTTTCTCATTAAGCTACTAAATGAGAAAATTCTTGAAGCAAAAATGGAGAGTGGAATGTGATATACAATTCTCATGTTGAGGTTAAATTAAAATGAAACTTGTATATAGGTGAAAAATAACCATGAAGTGGGGTGCTTTAAATGACCAAACACTTAGCAAAATTTTACTAAGTATAAAACAAAATTACCAACTTAAGATCATGACTTTAGGAGATGATATCTTGAGTTGTAGCCAACCAAATGAGGAGTTCTTGGAACCATTGGAGAGAGGAAACTTAACACTACAATTTTCATGTTGAAAATATCTTGAAATGAAGCCTCTAGCATTTCTTAAAAATGCCATGAACATGCTTGGAAATCCTGACTTGAAACACTTAGAAATTTTCTAAGTGTTGGATAATTGATGAATTTGAAATACCAAACTTCCAATAACCATAACTTTGAGACATGGCGCTCCAAATGCTTCAAACTTGGTATCTCCTTAAAACTTGGAAAAAGGAGATAAATTTTAATATTATGGCCGAATTGATTTGGAGTCTTGATCATAGAGAACATTGGCCATGAAGGTAGCTGCTCATTAAAACCAAACTTGCCAAAAATAGCAAGTTTCTAAAACCCTAAATTCCAATTTAGGTAACTTTTCATAATTCTTGATTTTTGATGAATGTATTGACTTTTCTTGATCAAATTTAAATCATAGACCATATTTGACTTGTGGAAAACAAATTTGACCAAAAAATATGGAGTTGACTTTTTAATCTGCTCAATTGACTTTTCCCCCAATTGAATTAAACCATTGACCATTTGAGTAATTGAACCTCTTATGAATGGAATTAATGGTCAATCTTTTACATATAGACACTTAGGTACCCATATAATACCATGGAATCAAATATTTCTCAAAAAATCAGAAATAAACTGATTTTATCACAAACCTTAATTTCAGTCCAAAAAGATAAGAGATGGGTGCACATCTTCAAAACCTTGATTCCTCTAGGGAAAAATGGAGGAACTTGAGAGCAAAATATGTCTTGTATAATGATATGATTAAGATGATTCAAAAAAATTGTCCATGGATATGGCACACATTGAGGTAATCAACACTCTTAGCTCAAGGAACAAAAGACTATGAGGGTGTGATCAACTTCCATTCTCTTACTATTCTCAATCAATTGATGAAATAATGGACCATGTGAGATGTCTTGGGCCATAAGAGAACCTTTGTAGCTTGTGTAATCATGAAGTTGAGGATATCTCAACCTCCTTTCGTTGATTGTCACTTCTCTTCCTTCTAAAGCTTGAAGAAGGTTACAAGAGAGATGCCTTGGTCCCATAACCATAGAAATAATGATATGAATGAATGTATATGATGATAAAATATAAGCTAATTAGTGTTGAAAGAAGAGGGGAAATTTTTTGGTACAACAACTGCCCCTATTCAAGCTTCTTGCACCCGAGAGGTTGAAAAAGCGTCAACTTTCAATCGTTCAAGGTGAGAGAGGATTGAATACCAAAATAACCCAAAAATTTGCACTATGGAGAAGAGGCAAAGAAGTTAGTATGCAACTTTTGAAGTTTTATGGGGTATTCGAGAAAAATATCCCTTCTCAAAGACTACCAATCTATACGGGCACGTCCGTGAACAAAACATGTTGTGCCAGGAAAGAACTGGATCATCAACAAAGGTACTAGAATAGAACTGGATTTGACAATCACCAGGACTAATAATCTATACGGGTATGTTCATGAAAAAAATATGTTGCATCAGGAAAGAATTGGATTACCAACAAAAGTACCAGGATAGAACTGGATTTAATAATCGCAAAGACTACCAATCTAATCGGGTACGTCTGTGAACAAAATATGTGGCGCCCGGAAAGAACTGGATCACTAAAAAAGGCATCAGGATAGAACTGGATTTAATAATCACAAAGACTACCAATCTAATCGGGCACGTCTATGAACAAAATATGTTGCGTCAGGAAAGAACTGGATCACCAACAAAGGTACCTGGATAGAACTAGATTTGAAAAGATTACTAGGATAGAACTGAATTTGAAAAGAGTACCAAAGAAATCAATGGCTATAAGGATACTTGTAGGTAAAAACAAATGAATCTCGTGAGGATAAAAAGGATCTAGAGATATACCAAAGAACTGATAACTTCACTGGGGAAGCAAGGAAACACCATTGGCTTATGCTTTGATGCATGTTTGAATTTTTCTATGGCGTAATGCTCCACGCAAAATGGAAATGCTACGCAATTTTATGTATGTGGTATAATGATGCATGATTTTTCAGGGGAATAAATGAAATATAAGGAGCTGCTCAAAAAAGTCCTTGGAATATCTGAAACTCTGTGGGGAGTAACAGAGTGACCGGAAACCATATGCCACAATCTCTAAGGGAATTTGCAAAAATAAATTTCAAACTCTATTGAAGAAACTCAAATCTCAATGAAAACTCTAGGCGGGGATGCCAATGAAGATTGGACGTTGTTGAGGAAGATTACCAATGGACTCTCACTGCGAATGAGGTGAACTTTGTGTAAGAAACTCAGAAACCCACCTCTTATGTTGGAGATGTGAGAAGTCTTAAACAAGAAGTCTCAATAATGCAACTCTACTAGGGAATAAGAAAATTATCAACCAAGGGTCAGTTGGGGAAAGAGACATTTCTCACAACTATGGATGAAACTCTGCTATGGGAATAAACATTCTCTGATAAGCACTATTGTTGGGGGAATGAGAAAATTACATCAATCAAACACCTATCATATAAAGACCCTTTGCTTGATAATCCGCTGGGGAGAAGAAAAAATTCCAGCACCAACTAGGGAATGAGGACTCTTTACCAAAGATCCCGTCAATCATCCCCTTCAACCACATACTCTTCTTGGGGAGAGAAGCAATCTTAACAAACTTGCTGAAGGAATAAAGCAACATTTAAAATCCATTCCGATGATTCTTGATTTTGTGCTGGTACATCGTACATCTGCGAGTGAACATCACTCCTGCAACACAAAACACACCCTAAATGCTCTAGGTGTACCATGACCACTTTGTCTACCCCCCCCCCCCCCCCACACACACACACAGAATCAGAAGCATATTCAAATGTGTTTTTATCATGTCACGTAAAGCCCAAATTTTTCAAATGCAATGATTACCAAAAATTCGAACGTTTTTGTAAACAAAACAGATAAAAGAAAAAAAAATAAAGAACAAACTTTTTTAATGAAAAGAAACTTTTATTGATTGAGAGTTTTCCTGTAAATAGGCGTTTACATCAGGAGGCAATTCCTAGGAAGAAGTAATTGCAAAAAATAAAAAATAAAAGATTATTACAATAATGGTAATGTGAAAACGGATTTCCATCAGGTTCCGATTCGACTATAACTCCTATGACCTTAACGTTCTCATCCCTTTGCTTTTCGAAGAAAATGATTGAACTAATTCCTACCCTTCGGGGTTTCCAACTGTAGTAGTACGCCGAATTCACATATCCAATGCAAGACATAATCATTCGCTTTAAATCCCTAACTTTTGCCTGGACCGTCCTTTCGGGTTTTCAATCCATTGAGATACCCTTTTTTGCCTAAGCTACCCTTTCAGGTTTTCAACTTAGCGGATGTACTTATATATATATATATATATATATATATATATATATATATATATATATATATATATATATATATATATATATATATATATATATATTTTTTTTATTCCTAATTTTTGCCCGAACCTTTTATTCATTTTTTGTGGTTCGCCGAGATGCCCATTTTTTTTGCATAAGCCGTCGACCTAGTAGGTCATTTTTATGCGAAGTATTTTTTGATTACATCTGCATTCACAGGGAGTGGGAAGTCTTCACCGTCCATAATGGTGAGCATCATGGCCCTGCCAGAGAAGACTTTCCTTACCACGTATAGCCCTTCATAATTCGGAGTCCACTTGCCCCTGGGATTAGATTGAGGAAGAATAATTCTTTTCAAGACAAGGTCACCAACTTTGTAATTCTGAGGACAAACTTTTCGATCGAATGCATTCTTCATTCGCTTTTGATATAATTGCCCATGACAGATTGTAACCATTCTTTTCTCTTCGATGAGGTTCAACTGATCAAATCTATTATGCACCCACTCAACCTTGTCGAGTTTCACATCTGCCATCAACCTTAAGGAAGAGAATTCAACCTCGACAGGCAAAACTGCCTCCATGCCATAAACCAACAAAAATGGAGTTGCCCCAGTCGAGGTACGTACCGAAGTACAGTAACCACGTAAAGCAAAAGGTAACATCTCGTGCCAGTCCTTATAGGTTACAACCATCTTTTGTACTATCCTCTTTATGTTCTTATTGGTTGCCTCCGCTGCCCCATTCATCTTCGGGCGGTAAGGAGAGGAATTATGATGTTGAATCTTGAAACTCTTACACAACTCTATCATTATCTTGTTGTTGAGATTGGACTCATTGTCTGTTATGATCTTCTCAGGTATTCCATAATGACAAATGGTATTTTGTTTGATAAAACGAGTAACCACCTGTTTAGTCACATTGGCGTATGAAGCATCTTCCACTGACATGGTGAAGAAATCAATAGCCACTAAGATGAAGCGGTGTCCGTTTGAAGTTTTGGGCTCGATGCGCCTGATCATATCAATACCCCGTATTACGAAGGGCCACAGAGAAGTCAAAACATTCAAAGGCACGGGAGGAACATGCACTTTATCAGCGTAAATTTGGCATTTGTGACATGATCTGGCATGAATGTGGCAGTCGGTTTCCATGGTCATCCAATAATAACCTTCTCCCAGAATATTTTTCGTCGTGGCATGACAGTTGGAATGTGTTCCAAATGAACCCTCATGAATCTCCTCAATGATTTTGTCTGCCTCGTGTCTATCCACGCATCTGAGCAAGACAGAGTCATGATTCCTCTTATACAACACATCACCACTTAAGAAAAACCTGGCAGACAACTTTCTTAGTGTTTTCTTGTCAGGGATAGACACATCCTCCGGGTATTCCTATTTCTCAAGGTATCTCTTGATATCATAAAACCAAGGTTTATCATCCCGTGCTTCATCATTAGTGTAACAAAAGGCTGGCTCATCCAACATCATAATGCTGATGGATGGGGCCTCATTCGCCCATTTGACTTTGAACATGGATGCCAGAGTGGCCAATGCGTTTGCTAAATGATTCTCTTCTCTTGGAATATGATCAAACGTGATTTCCTTAAAGTATGGAATCAACTTCATCACGTGCTCTCGCTATGGAATCAAATTTGGGTGACATGTCTCCCAATCTCCATTGATTTGGCTGATGACCAAAGCAGAATCCCTATACACTTTAAGATACTTGATTCTTAAATCAATAACAGCTTCAATCCTATAGATGCAGACTTCATATACGGCCATATTATTTGTGCAGTCGAAACAGATTCTGGCAGTGAAAGGAATATGAAAACCCGTGGGAGAAGTAATGACAACTCCTACACCATTTACAAAAGCATTTGAAGCACCATCGAACACGAGCGTCCATCGTGATCCTGGTTCTGGGCCTCCATCTGGGTATGGTCAATTGTAATACTCTTTGAGAAACAACACATCTTCATCAGGAAACTCGAACTTCATTGGCTGGTAATCTTCCACAGGATGATGTGCTAAATAGTCAGCAATTATACTACTCTTGATGGCTTTTTGAGTCGTACTGGATATCATATTCTGTTAAAATAATTTGCCAACGGGAAACCCTTCCCATGAGAGCATGCTTCTCAAAAATATACTTGATCGGGTCCATCTTCGAGATCAACAAAGTAGTGTGGGTTAACATATATTGTCTCAGCCGACGAGCAGCCCACGCTAGAGCGCAACAAGTTTTCTCAAGCAGTGAATATTTGATTTCACAGTTGGTAAACTTTTTTCTCAGGTAGTATATTGCGTGTTCTTTTCGGCCAGACTCGTCATGTTGGCCTAATACACATCCCATTGACTCGTCGAGGACAGTGAGATACATGACCAACGGTTTTCCCTCTACTTGAGGCATAAGAACCGGAGGTTCCTGCAAGTATTCTTTTATTCTTTCGAATGCTTTTTGACAATTGTTGTTCCACACCACTGCCCGATCCTTTCTCAATAATTTAAACACCGGTTCACATGTGGCTACTAGATTGGATATAAATCTAGTAATGTAGTTTAACCTCCCTAAGAAACCACACACTTATTTTTTGGTTCTTGGTTCGGACATCTCTTGAATCACTTTTATCTTTGAAGGATCAACCTCAATTCCTCTTTCACTAATCAGAAAGCCAAGTAATTTACCAGATCTTACCCCGAAAGTACTTTTGTTGGGATTTAGCCTCAGTCTGAACTTTCTCAATCTTTCAAAAAATTACCGCAAAATGATTAAATGTTCCTTCTTTGTATGAGCTTTCGTAATCATATCATCCACGTAGCACTCAATGTCTTTATGGATCATGTCATGGAAAAGGGATACCATTGCACGCTGGTAACTTTCCCATGCGTTCTTCAAACCAAAAGGCATGACATTGTAACAAAAGGTTCCCCAAGGTGTGATAAATGTGGTCTTCTCCATGTATTCTGGAGCCATTTTAATATGGTTATAACCGGAGAAACCATCCATGAAATAAAATACCGAGAATTGTGCAGTGTTGTCGACCAATACATCAATGTGAGGAAGCGGGAAATCATCGTTGGGGATGGCTCTGTTAAAATCACGGTAACCAACATACATCTGTACTTTACCGTCTTTCTTAGGCACATGAACGATGTTAGCTACCCACGGAGGATAAGAAGTAATTTCTAGAAAACCTGCATCAAATTGCTTTTGCACTTCATCTTTGATCTTTTTGGACATATATGGACGCGTCCTTCGAAGCTTCTGCTTAACAGGGGGACACTCTTCTTTCAAAGGTAGCATATGCACCACAATATCCGTGTCGAGCCCAAGCATGTCTTGATAATACCAAGAAAATATGTCAATAAACTCTCGCAACATGCCGATTAACCTCGCCTTCACACTTTCTTCTAAAGAAGCCCCTACTCTAACCTCTTTCACGTCGTCCTAAATTCCGAGATTCACAACCTCAATGTCTTCTTGATGCGGCTGTATGAACTTTTATTCTTTCCTTAATAACCTTATCAACTCTTCAGGGAGTTCACACTCTTCATCATCTTCTTATTCAGCTTGGTGGATCGGATTGTCAAAGTCATAACGAGCGATAGCAGAATCATTGTTAATGGAAACCGAGGTGGACATGAATCTGCATTAATGATGTTTTTTATGCTTTTAGGAAGTGTGTGGTGAAAATAAAATATTTACATTTTAAAAGGAAAGATAAACGTAAAAATATAAAGACATTGATCAAAAGATTTGAAGGCAAAACGTCCTTTATTTTATGATAAAAATTGAAAATGAAACAAGGTGGCCCTACATGATTCAATACGCCTTGGGAAGAGCGCATGAATTATTACATGATAAAAGAAACAAAAGGAAATTACTCCTGACTGAGCGTGATTTAGATGATATCCTCTGTAGTCTAGTTGCAGAGTTCTTCACCTGGAACACTTGGCCGAATCCAGTTGTCAATGTCAAAATCACAGTCATCATCATCATCGACAGCATTGGCCTAATTATTACTGATAAATCCAACACTTGTAGACTTCATCGGAGTGAGAACACTTGGAGCCTTGGGAACTTCAGGGGCTAAACCCTGCTGGGAATGATTGAAACTAAGACCCATCTTGTCAAACTTTAGAGGAAGATCTAACACACGACCCCAACCTTCGAGGTGACCATTCTCAACCACTGCTCTAGCATCCTTCAACAAAGACATAGAAACTGTAGGCTTCTTACCCTCATAACGAGTGTCATACCCCGATTTTGGTCCTGAATTTTTTTATTTTTATTTTATTTAGCATGCTTGGCCTAACCTTACTTTGGTCTTATATGAGGATTGGTCTTGGTCCAAAGTCATGGTGTTGTTCATGTGATTGTTAATACTCATATGGTCTTGGTCATCCAAACAAGCAACCTTCTTGTGTCACAAGCCAATTGCCAATCATGCCATTTGATTCATAAATATCCCTTTCAAATCCTAATCTTATACCATCATTTCATGGCCCTGTTAACATATATTGCCTGTCAAGTTATGTTCTTTTTTAAAAAAGGGGTCAAGCACTCAAGTCATAAACAAAACAATTTGGAAACCAACTTCAAACCATTTGTTAATCCATTTCAATCTATTTCATGTCATTGTAAACCATTACATGTGAGTCCATACAAGAAAATACAAAATTTGGCATTTTTGACCAACTGTTGACTTTGGTCAACAGTTGACTTTTGGTCAACTTTGACCAAAGTCAACCCAAATTCATTAAACCCTAAATTCACCCATAATTGTCCATTGAATTCCATTTACAAGAAAGATACAAAAAAATGAACTTTGACCAATTGTTGACTTTGGTCAACTTTGACCAAAGTCAACGCAACCTCTTTGCATCCTAAAATCCTAAGTCTTCCATCATGAACCTTAATCCATCACTCCATTGTTCATGTTTGCTTGCTTCCATCATGAGTGCTTCATTTGCAAGTTATCCTTGGCCAACCATGTTTATGTTCATGCCATGCCTACAAGAGCAGTCAAGTTATACAAAAACAGCAAGTCATAACCACTTCAAACCAACCAAAGACATGACATCCTCGAGAACTCAAACAAAAGGGATTTTACACAACTATGGACCATGTGAAGGAATTCTATATAGACAAAAGCCAACAAAGGAAAACCTTGTCACAAACCATCCACTTTGTTTGTGAACCATGAGACTTGGCGAGAAACCAGCTTCAACCATCAGGCTTATGAACCTGTCTGCAAACCTAAAACATGCCAAACTAACACATTCGAGTGAGCCTACAACTTTGCAACCCATCCATACCTGCTACAAAACATAACCACAATGGTCAACAATACCTATTGCAAGTCCACATGTGCATCACTTAGCCAGCTGCAACAAGAACTTAAAACAGGTTAAGCACGACAAGACTGCATCATGAGTAGCCATCATCCCTGAACTTACTACAAAGATAGGGGCCACATCTAGGCTGTATCAGAAGTTGGATCCAGCAACATCTGCAGCATTCAACATGATCCAATCCTGCAACAACCTACAAGAATCGGTTAGCACAATACCAAATAGAATTTGGCCAATTGCAGACCTCAATCACCCTTATGCAGCAAGCCTACAAAACCCTGCATTTCAAATCAGAGCAGGTTAACCTGCAGGATATTTCGAGGCCAAATACACACCAATTCAGGGCAAACTCAAACCTACCAAACATGACAAGACTGCATGACCAATACCAAACACTGCAACCCATAATCAAACTGTAAAATCATTCCAGTCATAGATATACTACATTATGGAAACAAGCTCATCAACATGTTGTGCACAAGCCTAGTAAACTACATACCTGCATAAAACCATGAATATCCAAGCAAACATGACAAGACTGGTCAAGCATCACACAAATCCTGCAGCAAAACCATAATCTCATGTCAGTTCCATTTCTAGCCTAGCAGGAAGCTCACACATAACCTGCATTATATCAGGCCTAACATACACAATCCTATGTTGCATCCACAAAAGCCACATGAGTCTTGCAAGCATCATCCTGCAGTACTCCTGCTCATCATCAAGCCAAGGTAGTAGCTGCATTGAAGTTCCTGTCAGCTGAAGCAAATTAAAAGAAAACAAGGAAATGAATACAACAATGAGAGTGAGACCTATGAAATATCAACCATAACCTGCAGGAACATAAGCATGCAAAGTGTGAGCATCAACCACAGCCTGCATAAATGCAAAGTAACAGGGCATGGTTTAGTGATAGCCATTGGATTTCCTAACTAAGCACATCACAGGCCATGAACAATTTGTCCCATGAAGTGGATTCAGTGGACATCAAAGTCTGCAGTGGAAAAAGAGCATGAATAATTAGTGGAGTCATGAGAATTAATCAAAGGAAAGGATGTACATGTTAAGCTTGTAATGGCTATGACCAGTTCAATAGGTTGCATCTAATTCAATTGGTTTAATCCTAGCTCTAAGGTTACCTGCTACAGCCAAAGAACCATCGACCTTTTGAGTCCTCATTCACAAACCAACTGAGTTTTCTGACAAGAGAAAGTCACTGCAGTAAAAAGAATAAGGTAATTAGCAAAGGCAGTAATCTCAGGAAAATATCCCAATTTGGCATCCAGACAAAACAATGAAGAAGAAAGCGTGGCCCAAATTACCTGTTACGAACCCATACATCAAAGGGACCAATCCGATACTAAGCACAAAGAAAGTGCTTTGCAGGAACGCCTCTTTTGAACATCAAAGACCCCCTTGGAAACCCTAATCAAGGAACATAAATAGAGAGGGAGAGAAAATCAACAACAGAAAATCGGAGGCGGAATTGAAAGCTGGCAAACAGAAAAACCCTAATCCCAAAAATCAAAGAACCAGTATTGGAAGAGAGGAGCCGGAAGATTTAAGCACCTGATTCGCCGTCTCATCGAAGGTGAGATTTCTGCTTGAGGTCTCTGTGAAACCCTGGATTTACGCTTTTGTTGTTTAACGTTGTTGAGTGATGGGTAGGCGAAGGGTACGCGAGAGAGAGGTCTGAGAGGCGATGTTTGAGCGGTTTTGTGAGAGAGACGAGAGTTTGAGGGCACGCGATTGAAAGAGGGTTTGGTGTGAGTGAAAGTGAGAGTTACGTGGTGTGAGAGAGTTTTCGTTGAGGTTGATAAGCGAAGGTTGAGGACGATGAGAGTTGAGAGAGAGAGATTCTTTGGAGTTTGATAGAATTCGTGGGATTGTGAGAGACGGAGACGGAAGTGTCTTCTGTTTTGGTTTTCTTTTTTTTCTTTTCTTTAATTTATTTTTATACAGAATAAGTTTTAAAAAAAAACATTAAAGATTTTGTTTAAACTTCCTAAGTAGTTAATAAGTATTTACACCTTTTCAATTCATATTCCCATTGAAAAACCCAACAGCCAGGCGGCTGGGTTTCTTTGGTAATCCAACAGACCCTTGCTATTTGTTATTTTAGTTTCTTTTTTTCATTTTTTGTTCCAATCTAGTAGGGTTTATATATTTAGGTTGTTATTTAAATGATAACTAATTATAAGTGGTTTGGTGGAGAAGGGTAGTATCATAGTCTTGAGTGGAGTGGGTTCAATACCCGGGTATGTTGCCTTGGTTTTCTAACACTTTGATTTTTTTTCCATATTTTCTTTAATTCTCACATTTAATTATTTAGCCTTACCATTTAACTAACATGTTTCTATCATTTATTCATTTTTTAATGTTTTATTTTTAATATGACTTATGTGATCATTCATTTTTTTTTGGGATTTATGTGAATTATTATATTTGTGTTTGTTCATTCATTTGTACAAATTATTTGCCTTTATGTGTGAGTTATGTTACAATCATGATAAATCATCACAATCTCATTGATAAAAAACCCATTCAAAACCATTTTAAAATTATAAAAATCATATTTTCTCGATTCAATGTCGAGCCCATTTTTCCACACCCTTGTAAGTCGATTGCTTTTTAAGCATCGCCATCAACCTCACATAGCTTACTCTTGGGCTTTCTTACAATGAGCCGGTTCCTTTGCACTTACACTCATACATTGCATTATTTATTGTTTGGACCCGATTTAATTATTCCAATACTTTGAATCCCCATTCATAACAAATGTATCCCTCTCCCATGAAATGTATAATATTTATTCTTTCATTCTTTATTCATCTGTTAATACAAGAATTAAATGAACATTCGATAACCATTTCAAAACAAGATCAAAACCTCGATCCAACGTCGAGTAATCATTTTTCAAAACGTAACAGAACCAGCACGTATTCATCCACCCTTTTGTAAGTCGATTGCTTTATGCATCGCCATCAACCTTGTAAGTCGATTGCTTTATGCATCGCCATCAACCTTGTAAGTCGATTGCTTCATGCATCGCCATCTACCCTTATCCCTAACACTTCTCCTTGCTCCACTCGTCAACTCTTGTTCCGATTAGGTAGCACCCATTAGATAGAACACTTTGTATGATAACATAGGTAAGATTCCCATATCCTTTTGTATGATAACATAGGTAGGACTCCCATATTTCTTTTGTATGATAACGTTAGGTAGATATTCCCATTTGTAAATCCTAAACACCTAAGTACATATTGCATGACAACTCTAGGGCAGAGCTTCCCCACTTCTAGACCTTTCCGAGCGTCTCCGATCTTGTGGCATGTAGTCCGTTCTATTGCAAAGAGGTAACTGCCTAAGACTCGATTCAGCGAGCTGCGACACCTACTGCTAGGACGTGAACACATCGCCCACTCTCCTTTGACACAACTGGTGTCCTCCTTTTGTAAGTCCATGTTCAGATGGCAATCCCTATGTAGCCGAACTACGGCAACTCTGATTCTCATGTTCAGATGAGATACGTAGGCACAAGATACGATGTCTTGCCGAGTTTGACTAACGACTAACAACTAATCCTTGTTTGCTTTCGCCCTTGTTGCGATCCTTTCTCTCGCCCTCGTTGCGATCGAGACTTTCCCTTCCTCTTGCCCTAGTTGCAATCGAGACCTTTATTCCCATAGTTAGTTTGAACTACGTTTTGCTCTGATTCTCATTCCCGATGAGATACGTAGGCATAAGACGCGATGTCTTAGCGAGCACACATCTCTTTCACCCATAGGTAGCCGAGCTACGAAGACTCTGATTCTCATATTCAGATGAGATACGTATGCAATGGATGCGATATCTGTGCGAGTCATTTTTCTCTTGACCCTTTTAGTAAATAGTACATTAGATAAACACACACCCTTTAGACAAGAACAACAAGAGTGGATCCCGTAGAGTACTACGGATGCGTAGGGGTGCTAATACCTTCCCTTCGCATAATCGACTCCCGAACCCAAGATTTGGTTGCGAGACCTTGTCTTTTCCTTTCCTTCTCTTCAGGTTTACTTCGAGCGTTTCCTTTCCCTCCTTTGGGATAAATAACGCACGGTGGCGACTCTTCTGTCTTTTTCTTTCGCCGGTTGTTTTTTCGCACCTCTGTATTTTTCAGGCTGCGACAGCTGGCGACTCTGCTGGGGACCCGGTTTCCCTAAGCGAGTCCCTCCTAGCTTTTGTAGATTTCTTGTTTGTTGGGTGTTTATGCTTTTGTACAGTCGTTTACTTTCCGTATTTACCTGCTCTATCTTATTGCATTCATGTACATATGTTTGTTGTATCTGTGGGTTCTGTGGGTTGTTTGTTTGTTGGGTTGGGACTGTTCTATGAGAGATAAGCCCACTACCTAGGCTTGAGTGCACACATAGGTGTTAGAGTGGATAGTCATGAGGCTTGCGTGGTATGTTGCTACGTTAAGTCGTTCATGAGACCCACGTTCCAGACGAGGTTTCTTTGGATATGTTTAGTCCTATGGGTGTTCCATAACGACAAACGTTCCTTTAGAAATCGTCGACTCTGGTGGCCATTTCCCGAGAACTCAGTCGAGGCCTCTCCTCCGAGACGCGTTTATGTTAGCTCTGGTGGGCGCATTCTCGCTGCTCAATCCGAGGACCCCGAGACTGGGAACTTGCTTTAGGATATCCTGTTAAGGGGAGTCAGCAGAGGTCTTTTATCCCGTAATAATGCCAAACCTTCAGTGGTAAACGTATTATTCTCGACTGAAGGGCTGAAGCTGACAAACTTCTGTTCTTAGAACCTACCAGTGAGGGGCGGGCTAAATTCAAGAAACCGTAACCTCCAACCAACCCGGTTTTCTGGAGCAGAGTTTTGATCTTATATTATATTCTTCAGTGGGTTTTCTCTTCAAACAGTGCAACCCGACATATGTTCAAGCAGATACAGCAGTCCTGATTTACATGTCACCGCATTGCATCACATTATTCTGCATTCATATCATTTAACACATGTTTATCCATTTCTAGGGGGTTTACATCTTCTTCTTGATTCCGGTCGGGTTTTTCTGGTTCTCTAGAGATGGATATTGGCAGAAAGAGACACGTCGCTTACAAGTTTCCAGTGGTTTGTTTGGAGCCTATTCAACAACTGATGAAGTTAATGGATCACGATTCTCTAGAAGGATTCCGGAAGGATTACGGTTTGATTCTAAGCTTCGTCACGGTTCTCTCCAAAGATCAACACGATGCTCTCTTTACACTGCTGCAGTTCTATGACCCTCCTTTGAGATGTTTCACATTCCCGGATTATATCTTGGTCCCTACTTTGGAGGAGATTGCCAGTTTTCTCAGAGTTCCTATCAAGTCACAGTTGTTGTTCTACAGTTCTGAGTTTCTGCCCAATCTCAGCATGGTTGCTTCGGCCACATATTTGGGGAAATCAATCTTGAAGGCTAATATGTGTCAGAAGGGAGGAGTCAGTGGTTTTCATTTGAGTTTCTTGCTGGGAGAAGCAAAGAAGAAGCTTGAAGATGGTGACCAGAGGGGTTTCAATGCTGTGTTGGCTCTTTGTGTATATGGGGTTGTCCTGTTCCCTAATGTTGCAAAATTTGTGGACGTAGACGCAATACGCCTTTTTGTGTTGGGTAATCCAGTGCCGACCTTGCTAGGAGATTTCTTTCATTCGGTGCACCACAGGAATGAGAATAGAAGAGGAGGATTGGTGAATTGTTGTGCGCCTTTGTTTTATAAGTGGTTCGGTTCTCACCTACCCAAATCAGGAGCGTTCGTTGATGTCGAGGACTCGTTGAGTTGGTCGAAGAGGTTGATGGGGTTGAGAGCTGAAGATATTTCTTGGTGGTCTGACCGGAGCTTGCTTCGGGCGGATATTATTCACATTTGTGGGAACTTCCCAAATGTATCGTTGGTAGGAAGAAGAGGAGGAATCAACTATAATCCTTCTCTAGCAGTCAGACAGTTTGGATATGCTTTAAGAACTCCGCCTCTGGAAAAGGATGTGGAAGAATCTCTGTTTTTCCATTCTTCGCTTGATTTGACTGTATCCCGTAAGGCAGCTGAGGCCTGGCTCAAGGTGATCAAGAGAGGAAGAACTGTGCTTGGAAAAGGAGATTGTAGAACTTACCCTCAGTATGGAGAGTGGCTTCAAGGAAGAGTCGAAGAGTTGGGTCTGCCGTTTCCTATAGAAGAACCTTTGTATCCACCTACTCCTGCGCAGTCAACAATGGTGAGCCGAGAGGAGTATGACAAATTGAAGAAAGCCATGGAGGAGCTTCAAATTGAAAACTCGGAGTTAAGTGTTTGCAAGACTATATGCATCAACTCCATGAGGCAGAATATCAGAAGAGGGAGGCCGTCGGATTGCAAGGGGAAGCAGAAAGGAAATTAGCTATGGAGATGGACTTCTTCAGGAAGACAGACAAGGCCTTAGGATCATCCAGTTCTGAGTTGAAGCGAGTCAAGCAACAATTAATGGATGCTCATGGTAAATTGGCAGAGTGGCAAGAGCGATGGGATACATTTTCGACTTCTCGGAAGGAAAAGGAGGAGGAGATGGTGACCGAACTGACTGGTCAGATGGAGAAATTGAAGACTTTGCTGAAGGAGAAGAACAATGAGCTTCTGTGCGCCCGTTCTACCAATGGTTACATCACCGATCAACTCAATGAGGCTCGAGGACAGATTGAAGAACTTAAGGTGTTGGCAGGTTTGAAGAAATCCAGACTTGAAGAGGTATTCGGAGAAGATGATGGGAATTACTACAGAGAGCACATCAACGAGTTGGATGGAGTTATTCACCAGAGGAATCTGCTTATCCGGCGTTTGATAGAATTCCCAGATCATCCTGACACGATAGCATTGCTGGCTGAAGTGAGGAGCAGTCCTTATGGTTTGTACACAGGAGGCTGAGTCCTGATTTTTTGCTCCTCCTTTTACTTATTGCTTTGTTGCTGTGTAGTGATGATCCACAGGCTTGTTGTGGAAATCCTCTTTTGATGTACTATTGGCTAAGGCCATTCTCTTTGAATTTATCTATATGAAGACCTGCTCTCTATTGCATCTTGATCTCCGAAGTTTATCTATGGCTCGATCTTCTCGTGAGACCGGAATCAAGGGGGTAGAATACCTTTTTGGAAGTGATAAATATGTCATTGCATTAACATATTCATTTGCATATTCTTGCATAACAGGTGTCGCTGCGGTGTTCTCATATTATTTGGTGTTCCACTAGCAGGATAGCTGATTCAGGAATTCACCGGTACGGTACCCGCAGAAACCAGCAGAAAGCAATGAAGGGTCTACAAGCAGAACTTGCTGAGATGAGGGTCCGCATGAACCAATTCATGGATGTGGTTCAGGGAGTAGCGCAAGGACAACAAGAGATTAGACAAATGATACAAAGGAATCCCGCAACTACTCAACCAGAGGTCGTGACTGATCCTCCAATTATAGAGGTTAATGGACCGGGGCCTGTCCTGATCCCACATAACAACCTTGATCAACAACCCATCCACGATGATCAAGATGATCAGTTCTTGCTGCCAGAAGACTTTGGTTTGGGCCATGGCATGGATCCCATGTTCAGGAGATTAGAGGAGAGGCTGAAGGCGGTAGAAGGACAAAACCCCCTGGGGGTAGATGTTTCTGACTTGGGATTGGTCCCAGGCGTGAGGGTCCCACCGAAGTTCAAAGTCCCAATCTTTGACAAGTACAATGGTAGCTCTTGCCCGAAGACCCATGTGCAAGCCTACTTCCGAAAGATGGTTGCATACTCTGACGACGAGAAGCTACTCATGTACTTCTTCCAGGACAACCTAGCTGGGGCATCCCTGGAATGGTACATGAGGTTGGATAGAGCCCATATTCGTTGCTGGAGGGATTTGGCGGAGGCTTTTGTGAAGCAATACCAGTATAATGCAGACATGGCCCCAGATAGAACTCAACTCCAGAACCTGTCTTTGGAAAGCAATGAGTGCTTCAGGGAATACGCTCAACGCTGGAGGGAGACAGCTTCCCGTGTTCAACCTCCCATGTTGGAAAAGGAAATGGCCAACATGTTCATGAATACGTTGCCTGGACCTTACCTGGAGCGTCTGGTGGGGTGCAATGCCTCCAACTTTGCTGATGTGGTCTCTACCGGAGAGAGGGTAGAAAATTACCTGAAGACCTACAAGAGCCACAATGGAGGTGGATCTTCATCAGGAGTAAAGAAGCCTTTTATGGGAGGACAGAAGCAGAGGGAAGGGGGCGTGAATTCCGTGTCTTCATATCAAAATAGGAATAACCAAGGGAATAACTTTCAAAACTATCATCAGCGACCGTTTGTTGCAGCTGTGACTATTCCGGCTGCAGCACCACAACAACAACAACAACCACAACGTCAGCCAACTCAGTATCAACAACAACAACAACCAGGTAACAGACCCGCCTATCAGCAGAGGCAGAGGATGATGGACCGTCGTTTCGACACTCTTCCAATGTCGTGCGCTCAACTGCTTGCTAGTCTTCAACAGCTACAACTTGTGCAGCTACGCACTCTGGCTCCTCCGGTTGGTAGACTTCCGGTGGGTTACGATGCCAATGCTAGGTGTAGTTTCCACTCTGGGGCACCTGGCCACAATATTGAGAACTGCAAAGCTTTTAAGCACGTAGTTCAGGACCTCATAGATTCAAAGGCTATCAGCCTTGCACCGACTCCTAATGTCGTTAACAATCCCATGCCACAGCATGGTGGTGCGAACGTTAATATGCTGGAAGGAGAAGCCAAGTCTGTTAAGGATGTGTTGAAGTTGAAGACTCCGTTGTTGGAAATTAAGGAATGCTTGCTGAAGGCCGATGTTTTCCCCGGTTGTGGGAAAGGTTGTTTGGATTGCGCTACACAGGGTAAGGATTGCTTGAAGCTGCAGCAGGGTATCCAGGTCTTGCTTGACAATGGTACCCTCCAAGTTGAAGACTTGTCTGTCAAAGAGTTTGCTGAAGGGGTAGTTGAAGAGGTGTTTGAAGATGCTGTTGAAGAATTCACAGATGTTGTTCTTGCTGATTATGTATTTCCCATTGATGTATTTAATTTTTCAAATGTTGTTGCTGATATACCAAACAATGTGTCTGATCTTGATGTAACTGAACTTGATTCCGGTGTTCCGGATGTTTTTGTTTCAATGAATGAAATTCCCGAGTATGACTATGATGTCGCTACTATCACCATCTTTTACCCGACTAATCAGATCAGTGTGCCAAAAGCGCAACCAGTGCCACCAGTGCGACCAGCCGCTATGACAATCACAACCCCTGGTCCTTTACCTTTCACAAGCGATAGGGCCATTCCTTGGCATTATGGGGGGAGTGTATACACACACGATCATGGGGTGGAACGACCTTTGAAGGTAGAAGAGGGTCAGAAGTCTGAACTCGAAGTTGAAGGTCCCGCAGTGGACAATGTTGGTGGAATCGGGCGATTCACCAGGAGTGGCAGACTATTCTCGCCACCCGAGAGCACTGATGCCGCGATTAAGGCCAAAGGCAAACAAGTTGTAAATGAGGGTACCTCTGCACCCCAAGCTGGCTCTGAGCCCACTTTTGCGAAGGATGTGGACGAGCTTCTGAGAATCATAAAGAAAAGCGATTACAAGGTAGTCGATCAGTTGATTCAGACGCCGTCTAAGATATCCATTCTCTCACTCCTGTTGTATTCAGAGGCACACAGGGAGGCACTTCTGAAGGTCCTTAATGCTGCATATGTGCCTCAGGAGATCTCAGTAAACCAGCTAGAAGGGATCATTGCAAATGTTCATGCAAGCAACGGGCTGGGCTTTACTGATTCTGACTTAACACCAGCTGGACGCAACCATAACAAAGCTTTGCATATCTCAATGGAATGCAAAGACACCGTGTTATCTCATGTTTTGGTGGATACAGGTTCCTCTCTCAATGTGCTACCCAAGAGAGCCCTGTCAAGGTTAGAAGTAGAAGGTTTGATCTTGAAACCTTCCGATCTCATGGTGAGAGCCTTCGATGGTTCTAAGAGGTCGGTGTTTGGAGAGGTAGAATTGCCAATTCAGATTGGATCACAAACCTTCAACACCGTATTCTACGTGATGGATATAAGTCCCTCGTACAGTTGCCTTCTGGGTCGTCCTTGGATCCACAATGCTGGTGCAATCTCCTCAACACTGCATCAGAAGATCAAGTTCCCAGTCAATGGAAGAATTGTCACCGTCTGTGGTGAGGAGGACATACTGGTAAGTAACCTGTCTACCTTCAAGTACGTAGAGGTAGAAGGTGAAATTCATGAGACTCTCTCTCAGGCCTTTGAGTCAGTTCAGATCAAGGACGCATCTCCGGTGGAAGGGGTTAAAGCAGGAGCCCCTATCTCATCTTTCAAGCAGGCGCAAGCCTTGGTGGATTCAGGTATTGCTCCCGGTTGGGGACGTCTGTTGGAATTACCAATGAAGGACGACAAGTTCGGGATTGGATATCAACCAGCGCTGACTTCTACAACTTCAGCACTTCAGACTCGCCAGGGGCCGATTACTTTCTCTAGTGCTGGCGTCATCCAATATGGCCAGATCTCTGCGATCAACGATGAAAATGGGGATAGTGATTGCGACATCGACAACTGGGTGCGTCCGAGGATCCTGGGTGAAGTCATCAACAATTGGTCTGCCGAGGAAATTGTCCAAGTCACTCTTCTAGAGGAGTAATTTTTCTTTTGTTTATTCATGCATGTCCAAGTCTTACGTTCCGCCCAGGGCGTAATGACTCATTGTAGGGCTCATCTATGTGAATACCTGCATTGTTTATCATAAATGAAGGACGTCTTTTGCATTCAAAATCTTGTTCACTGTTTTTCTATTTTTGCAGTTTTCAAAATTTCAAAAGAATAAAAATATTTGGCAATGTTTTGTTTAGTTTTCACTCACTGTCCATACTCATAAGCACATACCATCACTCATACAGATGCACGTCACCGGATCCTATTGATAACGATTCTGCTATGGCTCGCTTCGACTTCGAAAACCCAATCTTCCAAGCTGAAGAAGAGGGTGATGAAGACTGTGAACTCCCTGAGGAACTTGTCAGGCTGTTAAAACAGGAGGAAAGGGTCATTCAACCGTATCAAGAGTCTACTGAAGTGATTAATCTCGGCACCGAGGACGCCAAGAGAGAAATCAAGATAGGGGCTGCTTTGAAAGATGATGTGAAGAGGGGGTTGATTGAACTATTGCAAGAGTATGTTGACGTCTTCGCTTGGTCTTATCAGGATATGCCAGGGCTTGACACAGACATTGTGGTACACCGTTTACCTCTCAAAGAGGGTTGTCCTCTGGTCAAGCAGAAGCTCAGAAGAACAAGACCAGAGATGGCTGTAAAGATAAAGGAAGAAGTGCAAAAACAGTTGGATGCAGGGTTCCTAGCGGTTACCAATTATCCGCCATGGGTCGCAAACATCGTTCCAGTACCTAAGAAGGATGGAAAGGTACGGATGTGTGTCGACTACCAGGATCTGAACAGAGCTAGCCCTAAAGATGATTTCCCATTACCTCACATCGACGTTTTGGTGGATAACACAGCTCAGTTCTCGGTATTCTCCTTCATGGATGGCTTTTCTGGCTATAACCAAATCAAGATGGCACCAGAAGACATGGAGAAGACAACTTTCATAACCCCATGGGGCACCTTCTGCTATAAGGTGATGCCGTTTGGTCTGAAAAACGCTGGGGCAACATATCAACGAGCTATGGTGACTCTGTTCCATGATATGATTCATCATGAAATCGAGGTTTATGTGGACGATATGATTGCCAAATCTCAGACAGAAGAAGAACATCTGGTGAATCTGCAGAAACTGTTTGAGCGTTTAAGGAAATTCAAGTTGAGGCTTAATCCGAACAAGTGCACCTTCGGGGTGAGATCTGGAAAATTGCTGGGTTTTATTGTTAGCGGAAAAGGGATTGAGGTGGATCCTGACAAAGTGAAAGCAATACAGGAAATGCCTGAGCCAAGAACGGAGAAGCAAGTCCATGGTTTCTTAGGGAGGTTGAATTACATTGCAAGGTTCATCTCTCACCTAACAGCCACGTGTGAGCCAATTTTCAAATTGCTGAGGAAAGATCAGGCTATCAGGTGGAATGACGATTGTCAAAGGGCTTTTGAAAAGATAAAAGAGTATTTGCAGAATCCCCATATCCTCATGCCTCCAGTCCCAGGGAGGCCGCTGATTATGTACTTGACAGTACTCGACAATTCCATGGGTTGTGTTCTCGATCAACACGACGAGACAGGTAGAAAAGAGCATGCGATCTACTACTTGAGTAAGAAGTTCACAGACTGCGAGTCGAGATACTCAATGCTTGAGAAGACATGTTGTGCGCTTGCATGGCCTGCTAAGCGATTGAGACAATACATGCTGACTCACACAACCTTACTGATCTCCAAGATGGATCCAGTCAAGTACATATTTGAGAAGCCAGCTCTCACCGGAAGGGTTGCTCGTTGGCAAATGGTACTGACAGAGTATGATATCCAATATACATCCCAGAAAGCCATCAAGGGGAGTATTCTGTCAGACTATCTTGCTCAACAACCGATTGAAGACTATGAGCCAATGAAGTTTGATTTTCCAGATGAACACATCATATTCCTCAAGATGAAAGACTGTGAAGAGCCAGTTGTTGGGGAGGGACCTGATCCAGACGAAAAGTGGACTTTGTCGTTTGATGGGGCCGTCAATGCCAAAGGAAGTGGAATTGGCGCTGTCATTACTACTCCGAAAGGTGCCCACATGCCTTTCACCGCTCGTCTGACTTTCGAGTGCACCAATAATGAAGCTGAGTACGAGGCCTGTATCTTGGGTATTGAGCAAGCCATTGATTTAAGAATCAAGACTCTGGACATCTTCGGAGATTCAGCTCTAGTGATCAATCAAGTAAATGGTGATTGGAACACTCTCCAGCCTACTCTGGTCCCCTACAGAGATTACACGAGAAGACTGTTGACTTTCTTCACAACAGTAAAGCTGTATCATATACCTCGTGATGAGAACCAGATGGCAGATGCTCTTGCTACTCTATCCTCCATGATCAAGGTGGTTCGGTGGAACCACGCTCCTAGGATCGATGTTATGCGCCTTGATAGGGCCGCGTATGTGTTTGTTGCTGAACTGGTAGTCGATGACAAGCCCTGGTATCACGATATCAAGTGCTTTCTGAAGAATCAAGAGTACCCTGCAGGGGCATCCAACAATGACAGAAAGACTTTGAGAAGATTGGCAGGCAGTTTCTTCTTGAACAAAGACGATGTGCTGTATAAGAGGAACTTCGACATGGTTTTGCTCAGATGCGTGGACAGACACGAAGCAGACATGTTGATGCAAGAAGTTCATGAAGGTTCCTTCGGTACTCATGCCGGCGGACATGCAATGGCTAAGAAATTGTTGAGGGCGGGTTATTATTGGATGACCATGGAATCAGATTATTTCAAGTATGCTCGGAAGTGTCATAAATGCCAGATTTATGCTGATAAGGTGCATGTACCGCCGAATCCTCTGAATGTGATGTCTTCGCCATGGCCGTTTGCTATGTGGGGCATTGACATGATTGGAAAGATTGAGCCGACTGCTTCCAATGGGCATCACTTCATCCTTGTCGCCATCGACTATTTCACCAAGTGGGTCGAAGCAGCGTCGTTCGCGAATGTCACCAGACATGTGGTTGCCCGTTTCATCAAGAAAGAAATCATTTGTCGCTATGGGATTCCCGAGAGAATCATTACTGATAATGGTTCCAATCTCATTAACAAAATGATGAAGGAGTTGTGCCAGAACTTCAACATTCAGCATCACAATTCTTCCCCCTATCGTCCTAAGATGAACGGTGCTGTTGAGGCAGCAAATAAGAACATAAAGAAGATCGTGCAGAAGATGGTCGTTACGTACAGAGATTGGCATGAGATGCTACCCTTCGCCTTGCATGGGTACCGCACTTCAGTACGTACATCGACCGGGGCAACCCCTTACTCCCTTGTGTATGGTATGGAAGCGGTCCTGCCTGTCGAAGTGGAGATTCCATCTCTAAGAGTCCTGTTGGATGTCAAGTTAGATGAAGCTGAATGGATTCGAACAAGGTTCAACGAGTTGAGTCTTATCGAAGAGAAGCGAATGGCAGCCATTTGTCATGGGCAGTTGTATCAGAGTCGGATGAAGAGAGCCTTTGATCAGAAAGTGCGTCCTCGTTGTTTCCAAGTCGGAGATTTAGTGTTGAAAAGGATCCTTCCTCCTCAGACGGATCACAGGGGCAAGTGGACTCCTAACTATGAGGGACCTTATATTGTCACCAAGGTTTTTGATGGAGGGCCCTTAATGCTTGCAACGATGGACGACGAAGACTTCACTTCCCCTGTGAACTCAGACGCAGTTAAAAAATACTTCGCATAAAATAGACCCGCTGGACGGTAAAAAGAACAGTCCAGGCAAAAATGGGCATCCCGACGAACCAAGAAAAGGAAAAAGGTTCGGGAAAAAATTAGGGATTGAAAATGAAAAGATTGTACACCCGGAAAGTTGAAAACCTGAAAAGGCAACTTAGGCAAAAATGGGTATCCCGGTGGATTGAAAACCCGAAAAGGGCGATCCAGGCAAAAGTTAGGGATTAAGCGAATGACTGCGTTCTGAGTTAGTTCTGAATCTCATCTCATGTCGATGATTGGAAACTTTCAAAAGGTGGGAAACAATCTAATCACCTTTTCAGAAGGCTGATCATCTGGAAGATCTTGAAGACGGGCAAGTCATAGCAGAATTGGAACCCAATAGAAATCCATTTCACATTGCCATTAGATTAATTTATATTTTATCTTTTGTGCAATTACCTCTTTCCAGGGATTGCTTCATGATGTAAATGCCTATTCAGAGGCCATTCAATCAATAAAATCATGTTATTCAGTACATCTCCGTGTTCATTTTCATTTTACTGTTTTGTTTGCAAAAATGACGTCCGAATTTTTGATAAACATTGCATCATGAAACATAAGAGCTTTACAGGTACATGCTCAATGAACATTTAAAATTGCTGTAAATTTTAAGTACTTTGAATCATCTATTCAGAACAGGTACACTCGGGGCATTTCCTTAAGATTCCCAGCAGGTTCTCACTCGGGGCATTTCCTAAGCATGTGTGTCAGACTATACACTCCCCAGCGGAGTTGACAGTACCAGACTGTATCTTCCCCAGCAGAAGCAGCTGCTCCTCGGAGTTCGATGCCAGATCGATGTTTTCAATCCCAGATCGATGATCTCTTTCCTGGAAGCATAACCTCGGTACCGTATCGGTGTTTGCCTCCCCCTGCTGAGTAATCTCTCGTAGATTATGGTTTCCAGAACCACTATCGCTTCCCCCAACAACAGGTTTCCAGCGCCGTTCTCTCCCCAGTCAGAGTCTCGGTATCTCGCCATTGCTAGAACACCGCGCGGCCAGTCATTTCCCCACATAGTTCATTATGCTGTGCATCTCCAACAGTAGTGCCAGGGTCCAGAAGATTGTGATCATTTCTCCAACATGATTCCTTGCTTCGGCTTGACATTTTCCCCAGCATTTCGCATCCCTGCATGTAGAATCATATTGCATTGCATCCTCCAAAATCGCGTAGCATTTCCATTTTCATGGAGCATTACGCCATAGCAAAATTCAAACATACGCATGTAAGCATAAAAACATTCTCGGTATCCCAAGTGACAAGCCAGAAGTTTGTTTCCAGTGCTCAGACTGAAGGTTGTTCATGACTTATTATCCCCAGCATGGGTCGTCGGCCCACGTGCCACCTCAATTATTTTTGTTCCCTATTTCTGCCGATGCTGACAGGCATGAAAGTTTCCGGTATCCAGACCGAAGTGGCATTCAGGCCAATTTTCCGGTATTCAGACCGAAGTGGCATTCAGGCCAGTTTCCGATTTTTAGATCGAAGAAGTTTCCGGCATTCAGGTCGATGCAACTTGTGGCATTCAGGCCAGTTTCCGGTATCCAGACCGAAGTGGCATTCAGGCCAGTTTTTCCGATTTTCAGATCGAAGAAGTTGCCGACATTCAGGTCGATGCAACTTGTGGCATTCAGGCCAGTTTCCGGTATTCAGACCGAAGTGGCATTCAGGCCAGTTTCCGATTTTCAGATCGAAGAAGTTTCCGACATTCAGGTCGATGCAACTTGTGGCATTCAGGCCAGTTTCCGGTATCCAGACCGAACTGGCATTCAGGCCAGTTTCCGATTTTCAGATCGAAGAAGTTTCCGGCATTCAGGTCGATGCAACTTGTGGCATTCAGGCCAGTTTCCGGTATCCAGACCGAAGTGGCATTCAGGCCAGTTTTTCCGATTTTCAGATCGAAGAAGTTGCCAACATTCAGGTCGATGCAACTTGTGGCATTCAGGCCAGTTTCCGGTATTCAGACCGAAGTGGCATTCAGGCCAGTTTCCGATTTTTAGATCGAAGAAGTTTCCGACATTCAGGTCGATGCAACTTGTGGCATTCAGGCCAGTTTTCGGTATCCAGACCGAAGTGGCATTTAGGCCAGTTTCTGGTATTCAGACCGAAGTGGCATTTAGGCCAGTTTCCGATTTCCAGATCGAAGTGGTGTTCAGACCAGATTTCCGGTGATCAGACCAACATTGATATTCTCATATTCCGATGCTTAGTGTTCAGACTAATGTGCAGCGTTCAGGCCATGGGTATTCCTGTGTTACCATTTATTTTGGTATCCAGGTCAACTTTCTGTTTCAGTGCTCATACCGATTTTCACCGTACCAGATGGATTCTTCTTTTGAGATTGCTTCTTTGCCGATTCTGACAGGCATTGTTAATTATTTCATAGGGATTCAGGATCAAAATCCGGGTCTTCTTAGTATTTAACCATCTCCCACTATGATCATATGAAGAACGTCCTGCTTCATATTCTCTAGTTGAAGACGCTTAAATAGGGGCAACTGTCATACCTCGATTTTGATCCTGAATTTTTTTATTTTTATTTTATTTAGCATGCTTGGCCTAACCTTACTTTGGTCTTATATGAGGATTGGTCTTGGTCCAAAGTCATGGTGTTGTTCATGTGATTGTTAATACTCATATGGTCTTGGTCATCCAAACAAGCAACCTTCTTGTGTCACAAGCCAATTGCCAATCATGCCATTTGATTCATAAATATCCCTTTCAAATCCTAATCTTATACCATCATTTCATGGCCCTGTTAACATATATTGCCTGTCAAGTTATGTTCTTTTTTAAAAAAGGGGTCAAGCACTCAAGTCATAAACAAAACAATTTGGAAACCAACTTCAAACCATTTGTTAATCCATTTCAATCTATTTCATGTCATTGTAAACCATTACATGTGAGTCCATACAAGAAAATACAAAATTTGGCATTTTTGACCAACTGTTGACTTTGGTCAACAGTTGACTTTTTGGTCAACTTTGACCAAAGTCAACCCAAATTCATTAAACCCTAAATTCACCCATAATTGTCCATTGAATTCCATTTACAAGAAAGATACAAAAAAAATGAACTTTGACCAATTGTTGACTTTGGTCAACTTTGACCAAAGTCAACGCAACCTCTTTGCATCCTAAAATCCTAAGTCTTCCATCATGAACCTTAATCCATCACTCCATTGTTCATGTTTGGTTGCTTCCATCATGAGTGCTTCATTTGCAAGTTATCCTTGGCCAACCATGTTTATGTTCATGCCATGCCTACAAGAGCAGTCAAGTTATACAAAAACAGCAAGTCATAACCACTTCAAACCAACCAAAGACATGACATCCTCGAGAACTCAAACAAAAGGGATTTTACACAACTATGGACCATGTGAAGGAATTCTATATAGACAAAAGCCAACAAAGGAAAACCTTGTCACAAACCATCCACTTTGTTTGTGAACCATGAGACTTGGCGAGAAACCAGCTTCAACCATCAGGCTTATGAACATGTCTGCAAACCTAAAACATGCCAAACTAACACATTCGAGTGAGCCTACAACTTTGCAACCCATCCAGACCTGCTACAAAACATAACCACAATGGTCAACAATACCTATTGCAAGTCCACATGTGCATCACTTAGCCAGCTGCAACAAGAACTTAAAACAGGTTAAGCACGACAAGACTGCATCATGAGTAGCCATCATCCCTGAACTTACTACAAAGATAGGGGCCACATCTAGGCTGTATCAGAAGTTGGATCCAGCAACATCTGCAGCATTCAACATGATCCAATCCTGCAACAACCTACAAGAATCGGTTAGCACAATACCAAATAGAATTTGGCCAATTGTAGACCTCAATCACCCTTATGCAGCAAGCCTACAAAACCCTGCATTTCAAATCAGAGCAGGTTAACCTGCAGGATATTTCGAGGCCAAATACACACCAATTCAGGGCAAACTCAAACCTACCAAACATGACAAGACTGCATGACCAATACCAAACGCTGCAACCCATAATCAAACTGTAAAATCATTCCAGTCATAGATATACTACATTATGGAAACAAGCTCATCAACATGTTGTGCACAAGCCTAGTAAACTACATACCTGCATAAAACCATGAATATCCAAGCAAACATGACAAGACTGGTCAAGCATCACACAAATCCTGCAGCAAAACCATAATCTCATGTCAGTTCCATTTCTAGCCTAGCAGGAAGCTCACACATAACCTGCATTATATCAGGCCTAACATACACAGTCCTATGTTGCATCCACAAAAGCCACATGAGTCTTGCAAGCATCATCCTGCAGTACTCCTGCTCATCATCAAGCCAAGGTAGTAGCTGCATTGAAGTTCCTGTCAGCTGAAGAAAATTAAAAGAAAACAAGGAAATGAATACAACAATGAGAGTGAGACCTATGAAATATCAACCATAACCTGCAGGAACATAAGCATGCAAAGTGTGAGCATCAACCACAGCCTGCATAAATGCAATGTAACAGGGCATGGTTTAGTGATAGCCATTGGATTTCCTAACTAAGCACATCACATGCCATGAACAATTTGTCCCATGAAGTGGATTCAGTGGACATCAAAGTCTGCAGTGGAAAAAGAGCATGAATAATTAGTGGAGTCATGAGAATTAATCAAAGGAAAGGATGTACATGTTAAGCTTGTAATGGCTATGACCAGTTCAATAGGTTGCATCTAATTCAATTGGTTTAATCCTAGCTCTAAGGTTACCTGCTACAGCCAAAGAACCATCGACCTTTTGAGTCCTCATTCACAAACCAACTGAGTTTTCTGACAAGAGAAAGTCACTGCAGTAAAAAGAATAAGGTAATTAGCAAAGGCAGTAATCTCAGGAAAATATCCCAATTTGGCATCCAGACAAAACAATGAAGAAGAAAGCGTGGCCCAGATTACCTGTTACGAACCCATACATCAAAGGGACCAATCCGATACTGAGCACAAAGAAAGTGCTTTGCAGGAACGCCTCTTTTGAACATCAAAGACCCCCTTGGAAACCCTAATCAAGGAACATAAATAGAGAGGGAGAGAAAATCAACAACAGAAAATCGGAGGCGAAATTGAAAGCTGGCAAATAGAAAAACCCTAATCCCAAAAATCAAAGAACCAATATTGGAAGAGAGGAGCCGAAAGATTTAAGCACCTGATTCGCCGTCTCATCGAAGGTGAGATTTATGCTTGAGGTCTCTGTGAAACCCTGGATTTACGCTTTTGTTGCTTAACGTTGTTGAGTGATGGGTAGGCGAAGGGTACGCGAGAGAGGTCTGAGAGGCGATGTTTGAGCGGTTTTGTGAGAGAGACGAGAGTTTGAGGGCACGCGATTGAAAGAGGGTTTGGTGTGAGTGAAAGTGAGAGTTACGTGGTGTGAGAGAGTTTTCGTTGAGGTTGATAAGCGAAGGTTGAGGACGATGAGAATTGAGAGAGAGAGATTCTTTGGAGTTTGATAGAATTCGTGGGATTGTGAGAGACGAAGACGGAAATGTCTTCTGTTTTGGTTTTCTTTTTTTTCTTTTCTTTAATTTATTTTTATACAGAATAAGTTTTGAAAAAAAAACATTAAAGATTTTGTTTAAACTTCCTAAGTAGTTAATAAGTATTTACACCTTTTCAATTCATATTCCCATTGAAAAACCCAACAGCCAGGCGGCTGGGTTTCTTTGGTAATCCAACAGACCCTTGCTATTTGTTATTTTAGTTTCTTTTTTTCATTTTTTGTTCCAATCTAGTAGGGTTTATATATTTAGGTTGTTATTTAAATGATAACTAATTATAAGTGGTTTGGTGGAGAAGGGTAGTATCATAGTCTTGAGTGGAGTGGGTTCAATACCCGGGTATGTTGCCTTGGTTTTCTAACACTTTGATTTTTTTTCCATATTTTCTTTAATTCTCACATTTAATTATCTAGCCTTACCATTTAACTAACATGTTTCTATCATTTATTCATTTTTTATTGTTTTATTTTTAATATGACTTATGTGATCATTCATTTTTTTTAGGGATTTATGTGAATTATTATATTTGTGTTTGTTCATTCATTTGTACAAATTATTTGCCTTTATGTGTGAGTTATGTTACAATCATGATAAATCATCACAATCTCATTGATAAAAAACCCATTCAAAACCATTTTAAAATTATAAAAATCATATTTTCTCGATTCAATGTCGAGCCCATTTTTCCACACCCTTGTAAGTCGATTGCTTTTTAAGCATCGCCATCAACCTCACATAGCTTACTCTTGGGCTTTCTTACAATGAGCCGGTTCCTTTGCACTTACACTCATACATTGCATTATTTATTGTTTGGACCCGATTTAATTATTCCAATACTTTGAATCCCCATTCATAACAAATGTATCCCTCTCCCATGAAATGTATAATATTTATTCTTTCATTCTTTATTCATCTGTTAATACAAGAATTAAAATGAACATTCGATAACCATTTCAAAACAAGATCAAAACCTCGATCCAACGTCGAGTAATCATTTTTCAAAACGTAACAGAACCAGCACGTATTCATCCACCCTTTTGTAAGTCGATTGCTTTATGCATCGCCATCAACCTTGTAAGTCGATTGCTTTATGCATCGCCATCAACCTTGTAAGTCGATTGCTTCATGCATCGCCATCTACCCTTATCCCTAACACTTCTCCTTGCTCCACTCGTCAACTCTTGTTCCGATTAGGTAGCACCCATTAGATAGAACACTTTGTATGATAACATAGGTAAGATTCCCATATCCTTTTGTATGATAACATAGGTAGGACTCCCATATTTCTTTTGTATGATAACGTTAGGTAGATATTCCCATTTGTAAATCCTAAACACCTAAGTACATATTGCATGACAACTCTAGGGCAGAGCTTCCCCACTTCTAGACCTTTCCGAGCGTCTCCGATCTTGTGGCATGTAGTCCGTTCTATTGCAAAGAGGTAACTGCCTAAGACTCGATTCAGCGAGCTGCGACACCTACTGCTAGGACGTGAACACATCGCCCACTCTCCTTTGACACAACTGGTGTCCTCCTTTTGTAAGTCCATGTTCAGATGGCAATCCCTATGTAGCCGAACTACGGCAACTCTGATTCTCATGTTCAGATGAGATACGTAGGCACAAGATGCGATGTCTTGCCGAGTTTGACTAACGACTAACAACTAATCCTTGTTTGCTTTCGCCCTTGTTGCGATCCTTTCTCTCGCCCTCGTTGCAATCGAGACTTTCCCTTCCTCTTGCCCTAGTTGCAATCGAGACCTTTATTCCCATAGTTAGTTTGAACTACGTTTTGCTCTGATTCTCATTCCCGATGAGATACGTAGGCATAAGACGCGATGTCTTAGCGAGCACACATCTCTTTCACCCATAGGTAGCCGAGCTACGAAGACTCTGATTCTCATATTCAGATGAGATACGTATGCAATGGATGCGATATCTGTGCGAGTCATTTTTCTCTTGACCCTTTTAGTAAATAGTACATTAGATAAACACACACCCTTTAGACAAGAACAACAAGAGTGGATCCCGTAGAGTACTACGGATGCGTAGGGGTGCTAATACCTTCCCTTCGCATAATCGACTCCCGAACCCAAGATTTGGTTGCGAGACCTTGTCTTTTCCTTTCCTTCTCTTCAGGTTTACTTCGAGCGTTTCCTTTCCCTCCTTTGGGATAAATAACGCACGGTGGCGACT
Organism: Lathyrus oleraceus; assembly: GCF_024323335.1. NCBI lineage: Eukaryota > Viridiplantae > Streptophyta > Magnoliopsida > Fabales > Fabaceae > Lathyrus > Lathyrus oleraceus. The sequence continues at coordinate 463,854,529 of NC_066584.1, read as the reverse complement.
CTTCTGTCTTTTTCTTTCGCCGGTTGTTTTTTCGCACCTCTGTATTTTTCAGGCTGCGACAACGAGGAGTCTTGATCATCTGAACTACCTTAAACGCCTGAAAAGGAGTTTCATGTACTTCCCCCTCAACCTCTATATACCAGAAAGATGTCAAATGACTCAACATGTACTCTTCCTCGCCACAAATAATAACAATGTTACTACCAATTGGGAACTTCATTTTCTGGTGCAAGGTGGACGTTACAGCGCCTCCCCCATGAATCCACGGGCGTCCTAGCAAACAACAATATGCAGGCTGTATATCCATGAAGAAGAATGTCGTAACAAAAACTTTTGGTCCAATTTTAACAAAGTAGATCCACTTCACCAAAAGTAGCTCTTCGAGATCCATCAAAAGCTGTGACTATCAAGTCGCTTGGGCACAATTCAACTCTTGCATAGTCAATCTTCATCAGAGAGGACTTGAGTAGCATATTCAAGGATGATCCGGTGTCCACTAACATACGGGATAATGCAGTTCCTTTGCATTCCATATAGATGTGCAGAGCTTTATTATGATTACGTCCTTCAGAAGGGAGATCAAAGTTCGTAAAACCCAAACCATTGTCAGCTGAAATATTGGCCATAACCCCTTCTAACTGGTTGACAGTGATGTTTTGCGGCACAAAAGCAGAACTCAACAATTTCATCAGGGCATACCTATGAGCTCTGAAACACAACAATAAGGACAAGATTGAAATTTTAGACGGTGTCTAACTCAGATGATTTATCACTTTGTAGTCACTTTTCCTGATTAATCTCAATAACTCTTTGACTTCTTGAGACGAAGAAGTTCCAGGCACTGCATTTGGAGCATTAATTGGCACAAATTTTGAGTTATCACCCATCACTTCTTTACCCTTATCTTTCGCCAAGGCATCAACATTATCTTGAGCATTTTGTGGAGAATATATCCTACCACTTCTGGTAATTCTTCCCGTACCGGCGAAATTGTCAACATTCAAACTTGTGTCTTTACTTGGTTTGTCTTCGGAAAGCTTCCCTTCTTGATCCACTCCATGGTAATAAACATCTGACCCATAATGCCAAGGCACAACATTCTAGCTGGAGTAAGGAATAGGACCAAGCAACATGATTGTCAAGGGAGTAGGACTAGCAGACGCTGGAATATTTGCAGGAGTATACAAAATGGAAATCACCGCCACATCTTTCTCTTCAACTTTCTCGTCTTTCACCATTCTATGACACTGTAAGAAACCTTCATCAATCAAATTCAGAATCCCAGTCTTCATACTAACACAACTGTTGGTTCTAAGTGTTGGCAGCAATTTTCGTAAAACAAAGAGTGTTCACAAGATGTTGCATGTGATGTCTTAACATAAGATACCTTGTACCTGCTGGAGTTTAAAAATATAATTATGCAGGATTGTTTCAGGATGTCATACACGATGTCATGACATCTGATATTATGTACCTGCTGGATATTTAAAATGGAATTATGCAGGATTGTTCCAGGATGTCAGACCCGATGTCATGACATCTGTACACAGAACATTCAGGGTGAATGTTATGTGTTATGTGATTGCGCATTTAATGGCAATCTATGTATGATTGAAGATCTGATTCACAATCGCATTCAATCATTAATTACAACCAGATTTACTTATTTTCCAAAGAGATCTAATCAGCTGTCATGAGAAGATTTAATTGGAAAATAGTTTTAGGGTTTTCAAGATGTCCAAGCCCAAATAAATGCTTCTATAAATAGGACATGGAAAAACCTGATTTGATACACAACCAATATAGAGCGAAATATTGAGAGAGAATAAGGGTTTGTGTCTTGTTTGGTCGTGTGACTTGTAAGCCATTCAATTCATCCATAGATGATTGAATTGGTCTGATTTATGAGTTGTAATTTGTCACTCAAAGCTTTTAAGCATGAGTGTGTGTCTACTTGATTGAAGTTGTTAAGTAAGATCAAGTGTGTGTCTACTTGATTGAAGCTGCTAAGCAAAATCAAGTGTGTGTATTTGAAGAGTGTCTTCTTTTCATAAGGAATTGTTGTTTAAAATTACAGGTGTGATTGAGGGGGAGTGAGTGGGTTCTCATATCTAAGAGTGCTTAGGTAGAAATCACACGGGTAGAGATTAGGTGAAAAAGACTGTAACTTGTGGAGTGTACTGAGAGTCTTTGAACTGTTTCTATTTAGTGGATTTCCTTCCTGGCTTGGTAGCCCCCAGACGTAGGTGAGTTGCACCGAACTGGGTTAACAATTGCTTGTGTCTCTTGCATTACTATTCTTTATCTTTATCCTGTGTGTTTTATTCAAATATTAGTGTCGTGACATTACCTTCGACATCTCATATCTGATACCAGAATTTCAATTGGTATCAGAGCAGGCATCCTGCTCTGGTTCTGGGTGAGATCTAGGGACAATACTTTCTGGTACAATGGAGAGAGATGGAGGATCTGTTCACAGGCCACCAATTTTGGATGGATCTAACTATGACTATTGGAAACCTCGAATGGCAGCTTTCTTAAAATCTTTGGATAATAAGGCTTGAAAGGATGTGTTAACAGGCTGGGCACATCCAGTAATTACTAAGGAAGGAGAAGCCATAACTGACAAGAAGCCTGAAGAACAATGGTCAACGGAGGAGGATGATCTAGCCCTTGGAAATTCTAAAGCATTGAATGCCATATTCAATGGAGTAGACAAGAATATCTTCAGGTTGCTAAACAACTGTGAGGTGGCTAAAGATGCTTGGGACATTCTCAAAACCACTCATGAAGGCACCTTTAGGGTAAAGATGTCTAGACTACAGCTGGTCACCACCAAGTTTGAAAATTTAAGGATGAAAGAGGATGAAAATATTCATGAATTTCATATGAGTATCCTTGAAATTGCTAATGCCTCAGAAGCCCTGGGAGAGAAGATGTCAGATGAAAAATTAGTAAGAAAAATACTCAAGTCACTCCCTAAGAGATTTGCTATGAAGGTGACAACCATAGAAGAGTCTCATGACATCTCCAACATGAGAGTTGATGAGCTAATTGGTTCCCTACAAACATTTGAGATGGGAATGAATGATGGTTCTGATAAGAAAACCAAAAGCATAGCCTTCATGTCAAACACAGAAGAGGAAAATAGTCAGGATGTTGATGAAGATCTGGCAAATGATGTAGCAATGCTGGGAAGACAGTTCAACAGACTGTTGAAAAAGATGGATGTAAGATCTAAGACTAATGTCAAGAACATCTCATCTGACATCAGTAAATCCAACAATGCTGGAAGAAGAACAAGATCAGATGAGAAGCCCAAAGAAGGAAAAGAGGTACAATTTTATGAATATGATGGGTATGGACACATTAGAACTGAATGTGGAACCTACCTCAAGAAACAGAAGATGAGTCTTGCTGCCACTTGGTCTGATGAGAGTGAAACAGAAGAGTCTGCAAATCTGGTGACTGCCTTAACTGGAACATGGGGTTCTGAGGAAGACTCAAGTGATGATGAAGTAACCTTTGAAGAGTTGGCCACTACCTACAGAAAGTTGTGTCACAAAAGTGCAGAGGTGTGTAAACAGGTTGAAAGCCAGAAGAAGGTAATAACTCAACTTGAGAATGAGAAGGTAGAACACTTGGAAACCATCTCCAAATTGAAAACAGAAGCAGTGGTTCTGAATGCCAAGCTAGATGAAAGTCAACAAGTTGAAAGCCAGAAGAAAGTGATAGTACAGCTGGAGAATGAGAAGGCAGAACATGTGGAAACCATCTCCAAGTTAAACACTGAAGCTATGTTCTTGAATTTTAAACTAGAAGAGATGACCAAGTATGTAAGAATGTTAAACAATGGATCTGACTCCTTAGACAAGATTCTCCAAACTAGACAAATAACAGGAGACAAATCTGGCATTGGGTATAATGAATCTAAGCCTGAGTGCAGTTACACTGGTTGCAAACCTAAATCCAAACCTAAGTGCAGCCATATTAAAAGCAAACCTGAGATGTCACATCATATGTCACAACATCAGAAGGGAAGACAGCAGAAAGGGAAACACCAAAGATGGAGATGCCACTACTGTGGAAAATTTGGCCACCTGAAGCCCTTTTGCTATATGCTGTATGTTTATCCTAGCCATGTTCATCATCAGACTCACTATCAACCAAGACCCAAACATCACAGGCCTGTCAACAAGAAGCAATGGGTTCCTAAGACTAATGTTACAAGTCTAATAGCTCACACTTCCTTCAGAGTTTCAACCAAAGAAGATTGGTACTTTGACAGTGGGTGCTCCAGACACATGACCGGAAACAAAGACCCGCTAACTGGCCTTCATCCTCATGCCATAAGCTATGTAACCTTTGGTGATGGAGCAAAGGGTGAAATCAAGGGGATAGGTAAGCTTGATTGCCTTGGAGTTCCTAAACTTGACAAGGTCCTACTTGTTAAGGGCTTGACTGCAAATCTAATAAGCATCAGTCAACTATGTGACCAAGGTCTAAATGTTAACTTCACTAAAACTGAATGTCTGATTGCTAACAAAGAAAGTGAAGTGATCATGAAAGAAGTTAGGACCAAAGACAACTGTTACATGTGGAGCTCTCAAATTGGTTATTCCTCAAAGTGTACCTTAGTCAAAGAAAAAAGGATGAAGATGATTATATCTGCTAGAGGAACTCTCAAGATTGATGAAAGACAAGTCCGTGGGAAATGTCAGACAAGGATGTCACACCAGAAACTCAGACTTGACATCACTTCCAAAGGAGAAAAGCTCATGATGGCTCAAATAGATAGGAGGTTGGATCACATGGTTGAACATGTTGCTAGTCATATGCAGTATAAAGTTGGAAAGAGCTTTGTTGGACTTGGGCTACAAGTCAAGCAGATAGAAGGGTCTATGTGTCTATCTCAAAGAAAAAGTGCCAAGAACAATGTTAAGAAGATTGGGATGGAAAGTGAAAGGACACGTGCTCCTACACATTTGAAAGATGAAAATGGTGTTTATGCTGAATATATAGCAGCTGGTAGTAGCTGTTCTCAACAGGGTTGGTTGAAACTACTGTTGGCTGAATACAATGTCACACACGATGTCATGACATTGTACTATGACAACCTGAGTGCTACAACTATGTCCAAAAATCCTATTCAGCACAGTTGGACCAAGCACATTGATTTTTGTCATCACTCCATTAGAGAATTTGTGGAAGACAAATTCATAGCTCTAAAGCGTGAAATGCAATTAGCTGACAAATTTGAAAGGGTTTTGGATGATAATCAGTTTGAATATTTAAGAGGGAAATTGGGGATTTGGATTCTTGTGAAGTTATAGCAATTAAAGTGGAGTAGAAAAGGTAATAAAAATATTGTCTGCCCATTTAAAAGAAAAAGCCACATTAATGATAAATCATTATCTAGTATTGGAACTAGTATCTATGCCATTTCCACACGCTACCTCAACACCACCATTTCCATCTTCATCCAACTTCTCAGAAAACCTCTGATAGGGCAAAGAGATTTTTTTCAAAAGTCCATCAAAATGTCACAACATCCCTCATCCTCAGGATCAAAACCCACTCACAAAGGAAGGACTCCCTCCATGGAGTTTTCGGATGAAGATATTCCGGAGGTTATTCCCCTCTCTGTTATTCCAGGCGACATCCTTGACCCCTCTTCCACAGCTGGAAGTAATCAAGGTAACATTCCTGATAAATCTCCTCATAAGGATGACATGCACTTTACAGATCGTGCCATTAGGAACCTAGTAACTAGGATTCTAAACGAAGGGCATGCAGTCAAGGGTGTTTCTACCCCTCTGTCTAGAAGGGACCCCTCTCCTGAGGTGGAACCCCAAGCTGAGAAAGATGATGATTCATCTAGATCAGAGAAAGAAGTGGCTGCTGAGGGATTATGCTCTCTAGGTAAAACCATGCCTAGTAAGAAACCAGTAGATGGTTCTCATGAGACTGATGAGAATGTTATTAATCTGGAGGAAGAGAGTTCAGAGGAAGAGGATGACACCTTGGTTCATCATGTAAAACCAAGTGTTGCTAGGAAATTGAAGACCAGAAAAGGGAAGACTGTGGCTGAAATGATGACAGCAAGAAAAGGTAAAAAGGTTGTTGGTGTAGGACCCTCCAAATCATGGAGTAAAGTAGAGGTTAGGAAGAGGAAGGTCAAAGAGAGTTCTGACTCTGATGATGATGTCGAAGACGATGTCCCAGACATCTCTCCTGCTAAAAGGCAGACTGTGAAAAAGTCCCCAGCCAAAGTTGCAGCTGTGCACTTAGACAACATCTCTTTCCATCTGGAAGATGGTGTTGCCAGGTGGAAGTTTGTCATTCAAAGGAGGGTTGCTGTGGAAAGGGAGCTAGGGAAAGAGGCTGTAGAGGTGAAAGAAGTCATGGAATTGATTAAGGCTGCTGGACTGATGAAAACTATTGTTGCTTTGCCCCAATGTTTTGAAGGGTTAGTGAAAGAGTTTGTTGTGAATATCCCAAAGGATATTTCTGAAAAGAGTAGCAAGGAATTCTGCAAGGTCTTTGTAAGAGGTAGATGTCTGAGGTTCTCCCCAACCATAATCAACAAGTTCCTAGGGAGAGGAACTGAAGGAGGTGTGGATTTAGAGGCTACAGATAATGAAGTCTGTAGGACTATTACTGCTGGCCAAGTTAAGGAGTGGCCTAGTAAGAAGCATCTATCAGCTGGCAAGTTAACCGTCAAATATGTCATCTTGCATAAGATTGGTTCAGCCAACTGAGTGCCAACTAATCATATCTCAACCATCTCTAATGGTCTTGGAAGAATCATTTATGTTATTGGAACCAGGCTAAACTTTGACTTTGGAAGGTTTATGTTTGAACAGATTGTTAGACATGCCTCCACTAATGCAGTAAAGCTGCCTATTGCCTTTCCATCTATCATCTGTGGAATTATCTTAAGCGAGCAACCAGGCATTCTCAACACAAGTGATATTCCCAGCAGAAGGAAGCCTCCACTGTCCATTCACTATAAGTTGTTTGAAGGAAGACATGCCAATGATGTTGTCATGACATCTGCAAGGAAGGAGCCTGCCTCTCAAGGTGGCTTGATTGATCAATTGAAGTAAACTTGTAAGGAGCTAGATACTGGTATTAGGGTTGCCAAGGCAAGGAAATAAGCTTTGGAGGTTCTTATTAGTAGTTTAGAGAAGGAAGAGAAGGATAAGGCTGGTGAAACCAAGGATTCAGATGCCAATACCTCAAGTGAGAGGTCCAATGCTCAATCTAGTGGCAGTTCTGATTCTGAAGGTGAAGATGATGCTACTTCATCAGACTGAGTGGTAATGGTCTCCCTGTTATGAAGACTGTGTGTGATGTGTGCTGTTATAAAGACTGGTCCCCCTGTTGTTTTGGCTGCTTTAGATGCTAGATGTTTTATTGTTTTTTTGGAATGTTTGTAATTTGTGGCAGTCCTTACTGATGCCTTGATGTAATATTTGGGCTCTTAATGAGTTCCATGGATTTCTAATTATCTCAGCTATTACAACTGTGTATGATTATGGTTTGTATCTCCTAACATTTATGTTTTAACATTTTATATGTTATAACATCTCTTGTGACATTCTCTGCTAGGCTGATTGACATTTATTTTGTCTAATTGATCACCTTTGGTCTATTTTGACTAAAAAGGGGGAGAAGTGATTATGTGGAGCAGTTAAATATGTGGAGATGTGTGGAGATGTATGTGCTGGAGTAGCTGAACAGATGAACAGCTAATGTTGAAGGAGATATGTTTGATGTAAGACAGAATGTTGTTCTGTTTATAGTTGTTGGATGAGATGTTTGATGTGGTGCACATGTGATGTTAAAGCAGATGTCAGAGGGTGACTCTGATTGTTACATGTGTTGTTATTACATGTGCTGTTGTTATTAAAGGAGATGTTTGTGTTGTACAGACTTAGGGGGAGAAGAAGTACCCTCATGTGCATTTGTGTGTTTTACTAGTTGCTATTCTAGCTAGTAATTTTGTTTGCTTCTGCTCCTGCTTAAACTGTTGTTATGCTGTTTAATTGCTGATAGTTTTTTCTTGTGAATAAAATGGACTGATATATGTTTTAGCCAAAATTTGCCAAAGGGGGAGTTTGTTGGATCTAAGTGTTTGCAGCAATTTTGGTAAAACAAAGAGTGTTCACAAGATGTTGCATGTGATGTCTTAACATAAGATACCTTGTGCCTGCTGGAGTTTAAAAATATAATTATGCAGGATTATTTCAGGATGTCATACGCAATGTCATGACATCTGATATTATGTACCTGCTGGATATTTAAAATGGAATTATGCAGGATTGTTCCAGGATGTCAGACCCGATGTCATGACATCTGTACACAGAACATTCAGGGTGAATGTTATGTGTTATGTGATTGCGCACTTCATGGCAATCTATGTATGATTGAAGATCTGATTCACAATCGCATTCAATCATTAATTACAACCAGATTTACTTATTTTCCAAAGAGATCTAATCAGCTGTCATGAGAAGATTTAATTGGAAAATAGTTTTAGGGTTTTCAAGATGTCCAAGCCTAGCTGAATGCTTCTATAAATAGGACATGGAAAAACCTGATTTGATACACAACCAATACAGAGCGAAATATTGAGAGAGAATAAGGGTTTGTGTCTTGTTTGGTCGTGTGACTTGTAAGCCATTCAATTCATCCATAGATGATTGAATTGGTCTGATTTGTGAGTTGTAACTTGTCACTCAAAGCTTTTAAGCATGAGTGTGTGTCTACTTGATTGAAGCTGTTAAGTAAGATCAAGTGTGTGTCTACTTGATTGAAGCTGCTAAGAAAAATCAAGTGTGTGTCTTTGAAGAGTGTCTTCTTTTCATAAGGAATTGTTGTTTAAAATCACAGGTGTGGTTGAGGGGGAGTGAGTGGGTTCTCATATCTAAGAGTGCTTAGGTAGAAATCACACGGGTAGAGATTAGGTGAAAAAGACTGTAACTTGTGGAGTGTACTAAGAGTCTTTGAACTGATTCTATTTAGTGGATTTCCTTCCTGGCTTGGTAGCCCCCAGACGTAGGTGAGTTGCACCGAACTGGGTTAATAATTGCTTGTGTCTCTTGCATTACTATTCTCTATCTTTATCCTGTGTGTTTTATTCAGATATTAGTGTCATGACATTACCTTCGACATCTCATATCTGATACCAGAATTTCAACAACCCTCTAGTTGATTCTCGCACTCACAATAATCTGGGGAGCACCCCGGAAAAACACCATTTTTGATCAGATAACTTTTAACACATGGCAACAGAGTAGACAACAGGTTCACATCCATGATCAAATTCAAGTTCTCACCATCTTCCACAACATTGACAGTAGGTCCGACGTGAGCTGGCATCGGGTTTTGGATAATGTTAGGTCCATTATCCGGGGTGAACTAAATGGCCTTAGAATCCAATAACTCTTGCACTTTGTATTTGAAGGCCCAACAATTCTCCATATCATGGCCTACACCGCTAGAATGAAATTCGCATCGGGCATTGGGGTTATAACCTGCAGTGAGCCTCTCAGGAGGAGGTGGCATGCCTCTTAGATTAACCAACTTCAGTTGCAATAAATGTTGAAGCACTTGAGAATAAGACATTAGGAGTGGATCAAATACTTTTGTGATTCTGGGTTATCTCGGCTGGTTATAATTGCGACGAGGAGAAGTTTGCTATTATTGTTGGTGGTGGTACTGCGGTTATTGTTGTTGCTATTGAGGAGTTGTGATAACCGGAATGGCCACAACATTCACTTGTTGGTGTTGATGTTGATGTTGATATTATTGTCTTCCTCTGCCCCTCTGAGCATAAGTAGCACTTGATTCACCCTCTTTTTTCTTAGGGTATCCACTAAACGGCTTATTAACAACCCCACTTGTAGAATTACCAGTATTAGCCAACTGAATTTTACCCATTTTGAGACCAGCTTCAATCCTCTCTCCAGCCATTACCAACTCCAAAAAACCAGTAGAAGTGCTACCCACCATTCTGTCATAGTAAGGACCTTGTAAGGTACCCATGAACATGTCAATCAGTCCTCTCTCCATCAAGGGAGGTTGAACCCTAGCAGCTAGCTCACGCTATTTCTGAGCATATTCCTTGAATGATTCATTCTGACCCTGAGTCAGACTTTGCAAATGGGTCCTATTCGGTGCCATATCAATATTGTATTGGTAGTGCTTCACAAACGCTTCCACTAAATCTCTCCAGTTTCTAATGTACGTTCTTTCCAAGTACATATACCATTCCAAAGATGCCCCCAGTTAGGCTATCTTGGAAAAGGCGCATTAGCATCCTCTCGTCCTCAGAATAAGCAGACATCTTGCGGTAATAAGCTCTAACATGCGTCTTTGGGCAAGTTGTACCAGTATACTTGTCAAAGACAGGGACCTTAAATTTAGGTGGAACCCTTACCCCTGACACCAGTCCCAGGTCAGTAATGTCCATTCCTAAAACACCTTGTCCCTCCACAGCTTTCAATCTTTCCTCCAATAGGCGGTACTTTCTATCATCAGCATGAGCACTCAAGTCACTATTATGCATTAAATACATATCTTCGTTACGATCTACTTCCAACTCTTGCACTTGAGGATTCCCCCCTGCATTAGGATGCCCTAACATATCCCCAACAATAAGATGCGGACCTTCATGATTGTACGGCGGTGGTGGAGGTGGTGGAAAATTTCCATGCAGACCCTAGTTATGAATATGATGACCATTAGCACGTGGATCATTAAAATTCGGCCCAGCAAAATTCATAGCAACATTGGGACGAGGTTGCCTCACAGAAACATCCTCAAACATCAACTCAGGTCGCTCATTCTCAACACGAGGTATCTCTATAAGAGCTCTCAATTCTTCTTAATTACGAGTCACATTAGTAATGGCCTCTATAAACTGTGCCATCCTAGCATCCATCTGGTTCCTCATTTCATCTATGTTAGCCTGAATTTGATCCATTTGGCGTCTTGGGTTGCTTCTTGTGGCATAATGGTAAATGACTGGATTTACAGTCTCTGCTAAGAAAAGCATAATCAATATGAGAGGTCTATCCAGAAAACCTGTTATGAATGCAATATGAGTGCATGAATGAATGTAATGCATGTAATGGCATGTTTGTGTATTTTCAGGGTTCTAAAATTTTGATTCAAGTTATTTAAGCGGAAGAAAATATAAGATAGATAACGATCACTGGATAGGCCAAATATCAAATTCACTAAACTGAAAATCCAAAGTAACATAAATAGTTCTTACAAGAGAAACAAACAGATAATCAAAAAACAAAAGTGTAAATCAAAGGACCCCATCAACAATCCTGATGGTGGCCACTACATGGCAAAAGACTTCAATCTTCCCAAACCACATAGGTCAGAGGTCCACCACTTTTGAGATACTTCAGGCTTCAGGCTTTGGACTCTTTGAACAAATTCTTTGTCTCTTCTTGATTACGCTTCTGGACAAGATTCCGGATGACCACATCTTTTCGAAAAATCATGACATCCAGATACCGACATTGATCAATCAATTTCTCACATTCTTTACACTCTGGAAGTTGAGTTTGTAGGGGGAGCATCATCTTTTTCTTTTAATTGAGTGTTGAGGCTCGCAATCTCCTCCATAACTTTCTCCACATGAATGTGGTTTCCTCTGAGTTGAATTTTCACTCCTAGCCTCTGGGTATTTTCCTCCTCGAATTGGACATTCTTGACCTGAAGTTGCCTCTCCAACCCTTTAATCTTAGCCTTGTACTTCCTCTCTATCTTGTATTTTGAGACTTTGAGAGACTCGTAGTCTCGGTGCTTTTGCTTGATTTCTTCTTCAACCTCTTCAAGAGCTTTCTTTTGTTCTTCAATAACTGTAGAAGTATTCCCTCCAGTTCTGTCGACCTTTGGCTTCTTTCTGATCCTTCCATCCACAACAATACCATATTCACCAAGCAATTCGTCTCTTTCTTTAAGTTTATGAGCCAAATCCATCTTTTCTTTCCTAAAGCCAAAGACTTGCATGATTAGCTCCTCTTTTTCCTGCTTCAACTTCTTGTTCAAAAGCAAAGTTTTATTGAAATACTCTATAGGCACAAAATCAGGATGATCTGGCTCTTGGGGATACAATGGCTTCTCTATCGAAAAAGGCAACAAGACAATTTTAACTCTATCTTTGATCCAGACTATGTAAGGAGGATAAGCAACACAATCCTTCTTGCCAAAGAACTCTTTCCCTTTTCATGAAATATGACTCCAGGCTTTAGCAACTTTTTTCATCATCTCAATACCATTAGCCACATTGCAGAACAAAGACTCTTGTATGCTCTTGTAGCGGTAAATTCATGACCATTAAGCTATGGATAAACTTAACATTAATAAAACAAGAGTCGCCACCATAATTTTACTGTTTCCAAAGGAAAGGAGAAAAGTATGAACAAAACCCAAAGATAAGAAGTTTTCAAATCAAAACTAACAAAATTCCAGAGATTACAGGTAAGGGGGTTAGTTACACAGAGGGAGGGTGTTAGCACCCAAAGTGTCTTAGGTACTCCTAGGGAGCCCTTTTTTTTATGTGTGTATGTGTTTTTGGTGTAAAAGATGTTTGAGAAAAAATAGAGTGTGGGGATGAGAAAATAATTCATTGATTATATTTTTGTGTTTGACAAGACCTTCGGACTTGTGCCTACGTACCAACATGAAAATAAGGGATCAAAACCTCGTAGCTTGTGGTAACAATTTCAAAATGAGTGGATTGTTTTTAATCAAAAGTTAAGTTTAAAAGAGGCACAAAAGGCCCAAAAGAGTTTGAATGAGTGTTAGTTCTTTTTGTCTTTTTAAATTTTAAGTCAATATGATTATATTTATTTACAAGTTTGATTTAAGAAAAGAGTTTAAAAATTCATTGACATAAGGCCAAAGTTTCTAATTCTTGCAATAAAGTCTAAGTTTAAAATAACAAGAAAATAAGGTTTTAAAAAGGGGGGAGAGATTTGAAATTTAAGAAGTGGGAGGAGATGAAGAGACTAATCCTAAGCATAAAATTAAAAGTTAGGAGTTGAAAAGTTCTGACTAATGGGATGCAATCCAACAAACAAGAATGTCGTATAGAAAACCCACTTTCCCTTTGGACTTTGAATCAAGCAATAATCAACAAGCAATTAGAAATATCAAGAGCAAGGTATCAAATAAAGATGGCCACATCCAAGCAAGCAGCTTCACAGCTAACAATCTTCTTTGTCTTCTCATGTATCAGATGAAACACTTCTTGATTTTTGCTCAGAATAAAGTGTAGCATGAGATCAAAATAACAGTTGCATCAAGATCATGTAGCAGATTAATTCAAGTGGATCCCAATACTTGCATCAGATGAAATCTCAAATCACAATAACTTGATCTCTGAATGTTGGCATTGACCAAGTCTTTTTGCGTAGATAATGTTGCCTAATTCTAAGTCCAAAAGCTCAGATCAAACCCGACAGTCCACACAAACATTTTTTAGGGTTTTTTTTTGTTTATTAAGTATTTTAAGGTCCTAAGACCACAAACACAAACAAAGATATACAAGTAAATATATATAATCACAATATATGGCTCAAATGAGCAAAGTGAAAATGGCATAAAATATAAACAAGTTAAATGATATGTAAATGACAAGTGAAATGGTAAATGACTTGAAATTAAATTGCATAAAGTAAATGACTTGAAAGATAAAAGCAATATTAATACAAGTTAGTCAAATGTTAGTTGATTAGATGTTAATGGTGTTTTGCTTTTCAATTGATTAAGTCATCCTTTGAAGAACACTCAACCCTCTATTCACAAGCATGGATCCTTGAACGAAGACATCTTCCAAAGGAAGGCAAAAAGGTCGAGTTTCCACACAATACCATGAAAGGGGAGAGACTTACAATCCCACTTACTAGAATGCTTTGCCTTTAGGGTCAAAATTTAGCTCTATGTTAAGCAATCGTAATTGGACTTATGTAGAAGTCACAACTATCTGAGGTCGGGCAATAGAAATTTATGTGCTAATTCATGTTAGAGATTTGGTATAATGAACCAAACTTTTAAAACATACCACACACTTAAAATAAAAAAGATCAAAGGGATGGACCTATCTCATCCATACTTGTATTGGTTCATCTAACATAAAGTTATTGATGAACCAATTAGCCTTAGGATGTTGAGATGTCATTAGCCAATGAAAGGGATGGGAAAGAATGGGATTGAAGATGAAGAGGGAAGGGAGATGAGATAACACAAATTGGTGATGGGAGGAATTTTATCAAATTAAAATCATCCATTCATTTTGGGAGATGAAATGTACATTTCATCAATCCCCTAAATCTAATGACTTTAACTTAACAAAAGTAAAATCAACATTGACCAAGGCCTAAACACATAGTCAAACATCACAAGTCAATAAAAATGGCTCAACATAATTTTCATACAATTAATCAATTAAAAATCAAATTAAAATGAATTAAATTTCAATTTAAATTGGCCAAAACTTAAAACCTCTTTAAAACACCAAATAAATGGCCAAGAGGTTTATCCTAGGTCAATGAATGGCAAATGACCTTGGACAAAAAATTTCATGATTTTTGAAAAGTCAGAAGTATTTTTAAACAATTAAAAATATGTGCAAAAACAATTAATTCATGAAAAATACCAAAATTAATCCAAATATAATTTTAATTCAGAAAATGAAAGAGAGAAAATTTTAAAGATTTTTGGTGAAAGTCCCATATTTTTTGGATTAAAAATGAAATTGATATGAATTAATTAAAATATATGGATTAAATGAAAAACTCAAAAAAAAAAAAAACAAGGGCCATCTGATCTCTCTAATTAATTGAGGTGGCAGATTAGATGGCCAGGTGCGCGCATTCCACAAGGAACTTAGTCAAACGCGCTGCAAACATGGTAATCAGATTGGACGTGTGAGATTAAAACATTTCAAACGGATCAGATGGCCTGGATTGATCCAGCGCACCATCGGAGCCCTAGCTCCAATCATCTTCTTCGGTGAGGACCACCGGACTGGTCCAATCAAAACCTTATGAAAAATGAAAAGTGAATACACTAATTTGAAGGAAAAATGCTCATGAGCATGAATATGACCTTAATTTTCTCCAATTCCAAGTATATAAAAAGATACAGGGATTTGAATTTTGAGGATCATGAACTGAGTTACTTCGATTTGACCTCAAAGCAACTCAATCTTCTTGCCTACATTGATAGGACTTTAGACAACCAAAAATCACAAAGAATGGTGAAGAATTGAGGGAGAATCGAAGAGAAGAAGATTCTGAAAATTCACCTTCAATGGAGCTTCAGATTAGCATGATCTTGATTCCAATTATGCTTGGCCTTGCTTCAGATGCTTGTCGGAAGTGATTAGGATCAAGAAAAGTTCTGGACTCTTGGAGTTTCAATATGAAAACATATGGAGATTTGAAACTCGATTTTCAAAGAAAATCTTCAAGATTATCCTTCAATGGTGAGGGTTTGGAATTGCAGATTCAAAGCTTGGGCATGAGGTCCTTAATTCTGAGCAATGACGATCTTATTTATAGCCAAGGAGATTCATTTCCACACATTTCCAAATTTGGCAAAAAAAGGAAAAATTCTATTTGCATGCTTGCATGGGCGTGTGATAGGCCCATCAAGTGACGTAATTAGGTGCAAAAATGAGTGAGAACCATGTTAGAATCATGTTACAAAGCCATGCAATCGTGTATGAAAAGTGGAAGTGGAAATCATCCAAATGGTTCTTCATATTGTACCCATATGCAAGTCCCTCATCCTTTGGCCAAATGAAATGATCTTAGACTTTTTGGAAAAGTGAGATCAAGGGAAACAACTTTCATGTTAAGCACTTTTTAATTTTAAGGTTGGACCATGATGAATTTTGAGGTGGAGGTTTGGGAAATCAAACATATTTAAAAAAATTCTAAGTCCCAAGCCATATGTTCACTTCTTCCACCTTGAATAACTTTTTCTATAGATTTCAAATGAGAAAAGTTCCTTCATAACAGTTGTAGATCTTTCAAACCTATTCAATTTGGTCACACATTTGACCTAATTTGGATATGGCATGAAGGAGTTATGCATTTTAGAAGTTGAGGAAAATCACTTTTTCAATGGTATTGGTCCAAAATGACCTATAATGTTTCCTCTCGGCACATGCATTTTCAATTTGAATTTGAACTTCCTCCAAACATAAAAGTTGAAGTAGACATCTTGAATTTGATCATGGAATTTTAATGGGCTTCATATCATGAAAAATGAGCAAGTTATGGTCTTGGGAAGTTGACCTCCAAACTAGGGTTTAGACAAAATGACCTATAATCTTTCACCATAAAAATGACTTTCCAAGCAAAACTAGATCTTGACTTAAACATGAAAGTTATTTGGAGTAACTTTGATTTTTGAATATTTTTTATATGACACAAAGTGTAAGAGATAGGGTCTAGGGAACCCCAGTTTTGACCAGTTGACTTTCTCTAGTCAACCACCATGAACCATCTTGCTAAATTGACATTCTCTTGACCATTGGGACTCATGGAGGATCATATATGTGTAATATGATGTAATATGAAGTATACCTTGAAATACTTGACCAAATGTTGAAGAAGCTTGGTGGAGAAGTCACATAAGATACCCAGATGAACTAGGGTTTCCAAGGCAAACACATCCCAAACTCTTGATGATTTCTTGATCAAAATTATATGTGAAGATCACGGGGATCCATATATGATGCTTAGAGCCAATTTTAACCATTTCTTGATTGAGATCCTTGCATTGAGGGTCTCAAACCCTATATATGAGCTTGATGGAGCATAGGTGAGCATACACACTACCTACAAAAGAGTTAAACTATACATTGGCATATTTTTGATATTTTGGTTAGTAAATAATGAAAAACAAAGTATGATACAATAAAATATGCTTGGTGATCTCTTCTAATGCAAACCCAATGGATGAGAGGTAAGGAGGGTGCCAATGTGTGATCCCAATGCAAACACATATGATGAGATGACATGAGGGATCTTAGGGTCAAAATTGGGGTCTTGCAACTCTTATCCTCTAGAGGTCCTTTTAAAGCGTAGCCCAATTGTCTCTGAGAAAGTACAATACTATAGTTTATACCTCCCCTAACGCCCATGAGAGGCACATTAGGCAACTCTCCACAACTCATAATCACTTTAGATTTCTCCATCCTATCCAATCTTAAGTTATACTACACCAAATCATTGGAAATAAGCCCCATTAACCTTTTGTACCACTTTAGGGTTTCTTTGTTATCCATTAATTCTTCTTTGCATGGGAGATGACTTCGGAACCAATGATACAAAAGAGGAGCACAACACCATACTAAGACTCCTCTCCTCTTGTGATTTCTGGAATGAAAAGAATGATAAACATCCCCCAAAAGTGTCGGTACTGGGTTCCCCATCATAAAGATATGAATGACGTTCATATCGATAAAATCAACCACGTTTGGAAACAAAACAATTCCATAAATACTACAAGCCATCACAGCGTTGAAAACCTTCCAATTCTCTTCCTTAGCCAAAGCATCCAAAGTTGCTAAAAGAAAACTTAGATGAAAACCAGAGAGTCGTCCCTTTGTTTTGAGATTAGCATCCACCACAGATTTGCCCAAATAAAGGGTAGTGGCAATATGTTCAGAATCAGGAACCTCCATAGACACGTGAAAAGGAACTTGAAGCTTGATTGGAATTCCCATAATACATGAATACTCTTCCAAGGTTGGTGCCAACTGATAGTATGGGAAAGTGAAGCATCGCAAGGGAGGATCATAGAACTGCAGTAGAGTATGAATGACATTGTGTTGATATTTGTTGAGAGGAGCTTTGAGGTACTCTACAATCTTTAGGAAACTTATAAGAAACATTCCCACCTCTACCAGTATCCATCTTTAGATAAGACTTAATAACGAGAATCAAGAATTAAAAACACCTGGAAATATAGGGAAATGTGTGTTAAGTGAATGAATATAATGATGCTTATGAATGCAAATATGGTTTCCATATCAATGGATAGCTGTTGCGCTTGATAATAACTGAATGCCCCAAGTTTAAGAGTTCGACGTGACTCTGATAAAACCGGGTATGATGAAGGTTTGTTTTGTAACACCCACCCCAACTCATAGGTAAGTTCTAATCAAAACACAACGGGCTTCTAAATGGCAACCATAGTCGACGGTTCTCATAATAACACTTTGTCTAGTGCATAAGGCATGCAAGACAATAATATTCCCATTAGAACCTCATATAAGTGTGGCATGTCATACAAACTCTTACGTGTCATGCGCCACTAGAGTTAACATGACCATCCACTCTAACATATGTGTCCTCGGTCTGGGTAGTGGGCCTTTTACCTCATAGTAACATCCCACTCAACCTGCAAACAGAAGATCCAGCAACCAGCACATCAACAACATCCGGAATATGGAAAGCAATAAAATGCAATAAATGAAATAATCAAGTAAAACATAAATAAATAAACACCAAACGAAGATAAAACAAATAAGAGCTAGGAATGACTTGCTTAGGAAAGTCCCCAACATAGTCGCTAGTTGTTGCATCTTGAAAAATGCGCACACAAAACAGAGCCGCCACCAATGATATTTATACCAAGATAGGAAAAGGAATCATTGATTAAACCTACAAAAGGATGAATCTAATGGTCTCGCAACCAAGAGATGGGTAAGGGATTCGATTACGCAAGGGGAAGGTATTAGCACCCCTCACGTCTGTAGGACTCTACAGGACCCACTCTTGTTGTTCTAATCAAAAGGGTGTGTTTATTTTAAAACTTACAAAATAAAAGGGAATTCATAAAAAAATATTGAGTTACAAACAAAAAGAAAGTTTTTTATTATTGCGCTTTCTTAGGCTTTGCAGCCAAATGCCTACGTATCTCGAAAGAATCAGAGACCGTAGTTCTTCTAAAAAAAATTGGTTTGTTGGTGATTTTTATGGGTAACCACCCTTATTGAAAATTTTCATAAGAAAATCCAAGTGGAAAAAGAAGTTTGATTGGTTGAGTATTTTTTTTGAAAGAATACATCAAATTATCCTCCCAAGGCAGGAGGTATCTAAGTACATCTCTCTTATTGTTGAAAGAATTCAAGTAGCATTAGCATGCTTTTGAATTTTGATTAAGAAATGGGTTTTTGTTTTAGAATTAATGCAAAAAATAAAATGGAAAATCTAAGGGATTTATAAAGATAACCCTAATGTTGGCATGCAATAGTGGTCCTAAAGTCAGGATAAAAGGGAAACATCTGCTTAAGTTAACATGCAAAGATTGACCTATGATTTAAGGATAAAGGGATCTACCTAATGTTTTCATGCTTGGTTCACAAACCTAAAGTCTACTTTAGTTCAATCTTAACCAAGAATGAACCAAAGAAATCTTATGGGGAACATGTTATCCACACAAGGAAAAGAGATAAAAGAAGACAAATCCATATCAAGTCATGGTGAAAGTAGAAATAAATCCATATCAAGTCATGGTAGGAAAGGAAAGCAATAACAAAGTAATCCATATCAATTCATGGAAGAAAAATTGAAACAATCGATATCAATTCATGGAACAATAAATAGAATAGTAATACATAAACAATCCATATTAAGTCATGAAAGAATAATTGAAGCAATAACAATCCATATCAAGTCATGGAAGAGATAAAGTAGTCCATATCAAGTCATGGAACAAAGATAAAGTGATAGTAATAACAAAGTAATCCATATCAATTCATGGAAGAAAACTTGAAACAATCCATATCAAGTCATGGAAGGGAAGAAAGTTCTTGAAATTACCCAATCAAACTAGTCATGAAAGAGGGAAATAAAGCTCAAACAAGTTGTGAATACAGCTAGAGCAAATGACAAGTTATCAAATCAAAATGGGCAGCAACATAACATCCAAATAAGCATAAGGACATGTTGTCTAACTCCTAAAGGGCATGCATAAATGGTTTAAGCATCAAAAGGGTTCAAGGAAAGCACACAAATAAGCATACTAGCAAGCAACAATCCTAAAGTGTCAAGCATCCAAACAAACATGGTATGAGAAGAGTGAAGTGAAAAGAAAGAAATGAGAAGTCATACAAGACAGTAGCAAACACAACAAAGACCTATCATCATCACCTAAACAAACTTGATAAAGATTCTCAAGCAAAACTTAAAAGGAAAGGCAGCCACATGACCATAAATGGACATAAGTCATCATACAATGCTAATAAGTAAAACAAGTAAAGAGAAGGGATTTGTGGGAGAAGTAAGAGAGAAACATAGACATGTTGTTCAAGACATCACAAAGGCATCATATCAAAGCACACTCAAAGATTGTGACAAGTAATGATCAAAATCAAACCCCAATCATGCTTCTAAAGGTAAATGAACTTCCAACAAGCATAGATGAAGTAAAAATTAAGGAAGAATGGTGTCAAACCACATAAGTTATAAGTATATGACATATTAAACTCCACATAGAACTCACTCAAACATCATGAATGAATTACACAAGCTATGTTCAAAAATAGGCCAAAAGATGGGCAAACAAACCCACTAGCTCCAAGAAGCTTAAACAAAAAGTAGACACACAATGAAGCATACACATGACATCCATGGATTTATGACTTGTGCAATAAGTTGACTCAAGATGAGGTTATCAAAACTCCACACATAAATCAAAGTCAAGTAACTTAATAAACAAACTAAGATATTATCCTAGGAAAGGAATCATTTATCAAAATACAACAAGGTAAGAAAAGGCCAAAAGAGAGATGCTTATATGTAATGGGACAATGGAAAAGTCTTCTTCAAAGCATTAAATACCAACATTAAACCTCAAGATGTATCAACAAGCAAACAATCCCAAAGTTCAAGCATAGCTAACAAGTCAAAAGGTGGACATTATCCAAGTAAGGAGTCCTTTGTCCGACCAAAGTAAATGGGCAATTCAAAATGAAGTTGAGACATGAATGAGTGAAGATAGAATCACATCAAAATACACATAGATGGATCCCAAACTCCTAAGAGCTTCACCATCCACTAAACTTAAAATTAGGTCAAGAAGAGAAAAATGTAGCTCTTAATATGTCATCATGATGAAGTGGCAATGGAATACCATTAAAATAATCATAAGAGAAAAACATAGGGATACCAAGACCAAGTAAATCATAAGTGTAAACAAGAGGAAACAAATTCCATTAGACTCATAGTACTCAAATTGGAATGCACAAGACAAAATCCCAGTATGGTCTCAAAAGCAAGCAAGAAGTATTCAAGATAAGCAAGCAAAGAAACATCAAATGGAGATGCCCAAAATGCTTCACATGGGTGAATTTAGGACTCCTAAATTATGATGATGAGGTTAAGAGAGAATGGGAATGAGATCCCTAATGGTTGCACACGTGCATTCCAAAATACTCAACTAGATGCAAAATGTATAACAAAGAAGCAAGCACACTTGAACAATTCAATAAAAATAGGTAGGAGCATAGAAAAATTATGCATAGAAAGATGAAGTCAGAAACTCAAAGTGTCCCAAAGATATACTCGCAATCATGTGTAAAAGATGTTCAAACAAATTCATCATTCAAACAATGCACCACTAATTGATCATACCAAGCTATCTTTAAAAATAAGTTAAAAAACAATCCAAAATTAATAATCCAAACATCAAATGAAAAATCCAAATGACCTATATTCATGTGTCTATATGTGTACAAAGTATTAGATCAAAATTCAAATGGGAGAATTAAAAATCAAACCTTAACAAATAAAACTAGGTTAATTAAACACAAATAGATACAACAAAAAAAAATATTAAAATAAATTTTAAAAATAATAATATGGAAAATTAAATAATAAACAAAATATCAACCATGGATTATTGGAGGATTTTTGGATAAAATGAGGTATTTAAATAAAAATTAAAAGGCAAAAGAAATAAATATTAAATAAAGGAATAAAGGGGGTACGAGCTAGCAATTTAAATAAAAGGGCAATCAGTTCTAATGAGAGTGGGCCAAAATAAGGGGGGTGGGGAAAGCAAGATTGCGCATGGCCCAATCCACTTATCCATCAGCAAAGTAAAAAAAGGAATAAATTGAAAATGTCACGTTTTAATTCATGTGAAACATTCATCAACCGGTCACTTTTCATTTAAACGCAAAAGGACAAAAACAAACCATGGCCAATAAAAAATGCCACGCCTTCGTCTTCAACCTCGGCTCATGCATAAATATGGGACAGAAACCCTAAACCTGAGTCTAACATGTCAACTTCCTCCTCACGCAACTTCCTCATCTCTCCACCAAATCAAATAAAGTTTGAATAAAAAATGAAGTCCACACATAGTAGGACATCATATCATACTTAGTTTTCAAAAATGGACCAAGTAGTAGGGATATAAATGAACATGAACATGCGGTTTCTAACATAATCACACATTAATTAACCAAAACTGTACATGAAAGTTTGAGCCTAGCTCCATGATCCACTTCAAGAGTGGATCTTCTAGATGCAAATGAATGAACCTAAGCATGGTAAATGGCTAGCATGAGTAAGAATGGAATAAGGAAGTTTACCTAGTGGGGGATGTCCACTTCACTTTGGATTCTTGGAGAAAGAAGATGAACAAGACCAGTAGGAAGATGAGGAGCAGTAATGAGCCAGAAAAAAACCCTTAAGCAGCTTCAACAATGGAGGAAAAGTAAAGAAAATGAAAAGAGTTTAGATTTGTCCCTCTTCTGTTTAGCCTCTAACCAAACGTTTCCCCTAGGTTTAGAGAAGGAATAAACCTTTTATATGAGTCCTAAGTGAGGGCAGAAGGGTCATCATACTTGGGAAAAGTTGTAATTCCAAGTTTGGACAGAATGAGAATGAGAGAGAGTGCGGCAATGCACCCTGTGTTTTTTATTGCAATTATGTAAGTTTTGTGTCGTTTTAAGGAGTTGAAATGGAGTGGAAAAGCTCAGAACTCGTGTGACTTGGAGGCAGTGGAGAGAGAAAGAAGGGCAAAAGAGAACATTTCCTTTTTTGGCCCAAATGGTGCACGGTGTGCATGCATGGAAAAGGTGGGTTGCTTGGTCATAAGAGGCAAGGCAGGAGGTGTGGCATGCGTATGGAAGAGCCTTGCTGCAGGCAAATGGCAAAATAATGCTCAAAATTAATGGTGCTTGTGATATTTGGAAGTAAGAATCAAACATGTTCAAACAAACATAGCTTCATGGTTTTTTGGAAAAATGGAATAAACTAGAGCTTTTTGGAAAGAGGGGAAGGAGAAGAACAAGTTTCATGTTGGAGGAAAATTGAAACAAGGCCTTAAAATCCCTTTAAAATGGCCACGAAAACAACTGCTTGAAATTGCATACAAATATGCAAATTATAGGTCACTTGATGATCTTGAGGTCCCAACTTAACATGTCAATAACATGATCGTTAAGCTACTAAATGAGAAAATTCTTGAAGTAAAAATGGAGAGGGGAATGTGATTTTCAATTCTGATGTTGAGGTAAAATTAAAATGAAACTTGTATCTAGGTGAAAAATAACCATGAAGTGGGGTGCTTGAAATGACCAAAAACTTAGACAAATTTTACTAAGTATAAAACCAAATTACCAACTTAAGGTCATGACTTTAGAAGATGATATCTTGAGTTGTAGCCAACCAAATGAGGAGTTCTTGGAACCATTGGAGAGAGGAAACTTAACACTCAAATTTTCATGTTTAAAATATCTTGAAATGAAGCCTATAACATTTCTTAAAAATGCCATGAACATGCTTGAAAATCCTGACTTGAAACACTTAGAAATTTTCTAAGTGTTGGATAATTGATGAATTTGAAATACCAAACTTCCAATGACCATAACTTGAGCCATGATGCTCCAAATGATTCAAACTTGGTATCTCCCTAAAACTTGGATAAATGAGAGAAATTTTCATATTAAAGCTAATTTTATTTGGAGTCTTGATCATAGAGAACATTGGTCATGAAAGTAGTTTCTCATTAACACAAAACTTGGTAAAAATAGCAAGTTTCTAAAACCCTTAATTCAAATTTAGGTAACTTTTCATAATCCTTGATTTTTTATGAATATATTCACTTTTCTTGATCAAATTTCAACCATAGACCATATTTGACTCGTGGAAAACAAGTTTGACCAAAAAAATCAGGAGTTGACTTTTTAATCTGCTCTGTTGACTTTTTCCTAATTGAATCAAACCATTGATTATTTGAGCAATTGAACCTCTTATGAATGGAATTGATGGCCAATATTTTACACATAGATACTTAAGCACCCATAGAATACCATGGAATCAAATCTTGCTCAAAAAATCAGAAATAAACTGATTTTATCATAAACCCTAATTCTGGTCCAAAAAGATAAGAGATGAGTGCACATCTTCAAAACCTTGATTCCTCTAGGGATAAATGGAGGAAATTGAGAGCAAAAGATGTATTTTATAATGATATAATGAAGATGATTCAAAAAATTTGTCCATGGATATGCCACGCACTGAGGTAATCAACATTCCTAGCTCAAGGAACAAAAGACTATAAGGGTGTGATCAACTTCCATTCTCTTGCAATTCTCAATCGATTGATGAAATAATGGACCATGTGATATGTCTTGGGCCATAAGAGAACCCTTGCATCTTGGGTAATCATGAAGTTAAGGATATCTCAACCTCCTTTCATTGATTGTCACTTCTCTTCCTTCTAAAGCTTGAAGAAGGTCACAAGAGAGATTCCTTGATCCCATAACCATATAAACAATGATATGCATGAATGTATATGATGATAAAACATAATCCAATTAGTGTTGAAAGAAGAGGTGAAATTTTAGGGTACAACATCAGGGGCATTGGAATTCAATAATTATGTTGACTCAAGAATTGGTCAGTATAAATCTAGTCCCTGAACATCTGTTGATCATGGGGAAAATCTTTCAAGAAGCAGTTGATCAGGAGTAAACCATATTAAGACTCTATTAATCATGGGAAAATCACGTCTAGAGCACATCAAATCCAACCACTCCAAGACTCAGTTAATCAAGAACAAATCCTTTAAAGACTCAAAACTCTAGGACAAGCCATCTCCAAGACAAATTATGGTATAATTGCTTTCAAAATCCTCTCGATATAAACATTATGGATAGACCCAACAGACTAGGGCAAGATGAGCTACAGAGGGGGAAATTCCTCTCCATACTCTCAAGTTGCTCAAGAAAACTCTGCGGTACGTCAGCAACCACCGAGTTCGAGACAAGTGTCGGGGAATCATGCCAGTACCCCATCCAATAACCTTTTACCTTCTGACAGACAATAAGTCTTACTACAAAAGAACCATTCCATCCAATACCCACCAGATGGGCACTTTTGAAGCATATAAATCATTGCTTAAATCTTCCTCGTGCATTAGTCATGTCGCTTTGCTATAGTATAAATCCATGCATATCATTTCATTCATCGGGCATAACCCTATAACAAGAATCTAACATCAAAGCCCAACATTGTTTGGAAATTCAAAGTCCAGTTCCCGTATGGAAGTTCATTTCAAAGACCAGTTTCCCTATGGAAAACTATTTCTAAAGCCCAACTCCCATATAGAAAACCATTTCCAAAACCCAGTTTTTGTCTGGCTAACCATTTTCAAAGTTCAATTCCCGTCTGACAAATCATTTCAAAGTCCAATTCTCTTATGGAAGTTCATTTCAAAGTCCAGTTCCCATCTAGAAGTTCATTTCAAAGTCCAGTTCCCGTCAGGCAGTTCATTTCCAAATACCAGTTCCCATCTAGTAATCAGTCTTTCATAACCAATTCTCGTCTGGTAGCCTATCTTAAATTCAATTATCGTATGTTAAACAAAAACAAAACACCAACTCTTGTCAGGTAACCTATCCTCCAAGTCAGTTCCATCTGACAACTTAACCTTTTACACCAGTTCTCGTCTAGTAGTTTATCCTTCAAGTCTAGCTCTCGTCTGGCAAATCCCCTTCAAAGTCCAATTTCATTGGAAACCAAGAGTAAAACCCTACAAAAAAATCCAATCACTTGCTTGCATTCCAACATGCATCTCACGCATCACTTCATGCATAACTTTCCCGTCGAAACGAGAAGCTTCATAAAAAATAAACAAAATCATTTGCATTCCTACATGCACTTAACAAAATCCCCAACAGTTGCATCCCTACATATATATCCATGCATGGCATCTCCATCCAAAGTGGAACATCATACATAATAATCATACATAACACAAATCGGGATCCAGGGTCAATCATAAGTATCTAAAACAATCCTCATTCAAAGTCGGTGGTATTCTTACCCTTCATATGCTCGTGGAGTTTTATTTCCCAGCAAGTCGTTCTTCAACTTTATGGTTGATAATGATATCCCCCAGCGTCTTCACTTCTTCCCTCCCCAAGCAGAGGTTACCCTAAAAAGTCTCTTATGAGATTTTTCCCTGTTGAGCTTTGCTAGTAAATTTCCTCCAAAGGGAGTCTTTTCTGAACTTATTTTCCCAACAGATGAACGTTTGGGATACTACTCTGGTATCCTCAAAGAATCTTAAGATATGATTGAGATGGCATTCCATTGTTGGAATATCTCGATAATATCATATAAGATACTACTTCATTGATTCAGAGAAGCTTTATTTGAGATACTGCTCTAGTATCCTTGGAGAATCTTAGATACGATTGAGATTTCATTCCATCTTTGGAAAGTTTTGATATATCATATAAGATACTACTTTGTTGATCCTCAGGGAGTCTCATGTGCTTTGTTATAGATACTACTATAGTATCCTCGAAGAATCTTAAGATACAATTCAGGTATCATTCCATTATTGGAATATCCCGATTATATCATATAAGTTACTGCTTTATTAATCCCCAGGGAGTCTCGTAAGCTTTTATTTTGTCTGCTCTAGTATCCCCATAGAATCTTAGATACGACCGAGGTATCATTCTATTATTGGAATATCTCGATTATATCATATGAGATACTGCTTCATTGATCCCCAGAGAATCTCAGGTGTTCTATTCAAGACCTTGCTCTGCTAATTTTCAGAAAATATTAGATACTATTGGGATTTCATTCCATCTTTGAAATGTCTCGATTATATCGTAAAAGATATTATTCTTAAAATTCTCAAGGAGTCCTATTTAGCTCATTTCTTCAACTGCTACTTCGCTGCCCATCTCATTATATTTCTCACTGCATTTCCTATCTTTGCATCTCGAAGGACAAAATACGAGGTCTTTTCGTATTTAATTATCTTCCACCACGAATGTACAAAGGCCACTGTCATTCATACCTTTTAATCCAAGGTAATTAAATAGGGGCAACTATCATACCCCAATTTTGTCCGGGCATTTTAAAATTTCCATACATCTGACTTTATTTTTTACCTTACATAATTTTCATAGCATAACATGTCTCTCGTCATGCATAATAGCTAAAATATCGACCAAATAAGTTTTTGGATATACAGACAGATCAGTTGAATGGTTTATCAAATATATGCAAAATTAGCAGATGAAAAAGTTAAAGATCGGGCATGCAGACGTCAGTTTTATTAATCTATGTTTCACATAGTTTAACCTGCTGTGCTCATTTTAATTTTTTGACTACTTTTTTAGTCATATTTTGATCAGCCTGAGCCTTTTCGGTCGAGCATTTTTTACTTCAAAATTTAACAAAATCTGTATGTTTCCGAGAAGTTTATTTCATGCTGATCAATTTAGTACATTCGCTTTAATTTCAAGAAGACACAATAAAAGTTGACTCACCGATAGAAAGAAGAAATATTATATATGATATTGAGTTCCAGAGAAGCGATTGTGTGTTACTAGGTCATGAAATTAGCATTTCATCATATATGTCTTCTAGAAAATCACCTACATCATCTTCTTCTGCATTGCCTTTACCTTTATGTTCAACTTATATGTGAACTGCACATTTCATTACCATGGCATGTTGATATACCTTATCAACATCACTATCACTAACCATTCTATTATACTTATCAGCGTCATTGTTATACCACAATAGCCAATACTCTAAATGCTCAAGCTCAGTTAACTCTTTCATGATACCTGTTGCTTCAAATAAGCTCCACCTATCTGGATCTATTTCTAATGCATGCTCATTTCCCCATGTGTAATATACTAAACAATCCCTATTGAATCTACCCCCGTAATGAAAAATCAAACTAAACTTTATAACATGCAAGTTTCAAGAAGACACAATGAATAGAGTTGACTCACCGATAGAAGGAAGAAAGAAGATATTATAGATGAGATTGAGCTCCAGATATGTGATTGTGTGTTACTAGGTCATGAAATTAGCATTTAGTCATCTTCGTTGTTTCGTCTCCTCCCTCCCACAACCTGAGTTTCTTTTTTCTTCTAACATACAAAACCCTAATTTACAGGGACTAAAAGAAAAAGATATTTTCTGAACAACATTGCATTTTTGGTGGGAAATAAAAGAATATCCACGTATGTAAGCTGTTGAATATAAAACAGATATAAAATAATTTCACGTGTGTGCTGTTTTCCAAGTCATTGTTTCTTTAACAGAAATCTAATCACAGGTACTAACGCCAACACACAATTGAGATATATGGACTAAAAAATATATAGAGACTAAATTCAAAAACTCTCTAACTTACAGGGACCAAACGACTATTTAAGCCTATTATTTATAATATTATGATGACTTTTGACTCAAGTAGCCAACTTCACCATGTAACACCCTTCTAAAATACCCCAAATATTTAATTAAAATAACAACATATAAATCAGAGTAATCATGCAATTAAGGGTGTCACACATTTATTTCACACCATTCGTCATACTATTTAGTCATGCTCATTATTTAACTCAAAAACATAAAGTATTGCACAATACGCAGCGGATAGAGATCAAATCGATCATTCAAAACATGTAACATACTACATGTAAACTGGTTCAGCAAACATCAACAACACAATTAAAATGTTCCCTCCCGATGTTACATCTATCAGAGCATGACCCACTAAGGAGACTACACTAGACTCCAAGCATTAGCTTCTACTCAATCACTGCTCGTTACCTGAAAAATAGTTGTAAGGGTGAGTTCCTCAATCGATATAATAAGCATTATAGAATATAATGTCATGTTAAGTAATTTAACACATTAATCACCCTAATCGTATCACACATTCAGTAACGGCACATCAACTCAAACATCATACTCAATATCAACACAGTTCATACTCATGCTCAATGCCAACACAACACACGTATAACATTGGAATACATCCATTCATATTATACACTACACATATATTATGCAATGAGACTCCATGCATGCGGTACCGACTATTTGTGAACATATAGTTCAACTTCACCGACCAAATCCAGGTACGGCTACCAAGCTCACCAGTCCCACTCATTTGAGACCTAGTGACTCACATCACTAATTCCTCACCATGGGAATTAGCTACCACCCCAAGGGCCATGCTATGCACGCTAATTCACCTAGCATGCAAACATCAAAACAGTCCAAATGACTAACATCACTAATTCCTCACCATGGGAATTAGCTACCACCATAAAGGCCACATTATGCACGCTAATCACCTAGCAATGCAATATCACAACAATAATTCACAATGGACCGATGCTCACTCTCTAAGCCATAAAACAGTCCATTCACAACACATGCATAACATACACATTCACAACGTTATGCATACCATCATACAGTATCAACACATGTATCACACATCATATCATGTCAAATAATTAAACACAGTATTAGCACACTCTACTAATACCTATACTGCTCAAAACAGCGGGAAATAATCCCTACTATATCACACACCGATATAGGCAACCATCAATTTGGCACACAACATTTTAATTAACAATTTTTCCACTCTGCAACAGTGTTAACCGGTTAACGCCCTGGGTTAACCGGTTAACGCAGCACAAACACGCTTCCTGCCCAAAACTTAACAGTGTTAACCGGTTAACACCCTGGGTTAACGGTTAACGCAGACAAAACAGCAATTTTACACAATACAACACAGTGTTAACCGGTTAACACCCTGGGTTAACCGGTTAACGCAAGACAGAAAGCTGTTCCTGCGCTAACACAAAGCAGAATGCAGAATTCTCCGCATTTTCCGCCGTTGGAGGACTTCCGGACCTCCGATTCCAATTCCGTAAAAAGCTACACGTCCAACAATTTACGACACACACAATTATCGATTCAATTACAGTTTTCACACAACTTATTCATCACAATTTCTCAGCATTCCAAATCCCAATTAGGGTTAATTCAACGGTTTATCACTACCCATTACATGCTAACCCATAATACCCATTAAACGACGATAAACCCCCCTTACCTGATTAATCCGGCAAATCTTTGAGCTTCAAGCTTTTTCTTCTCCAACCTTTGCCCTTGCTCTTCCTCTTTGCCCTTTTCCTCTTTCCACTTTTCAGCCGCTTCTCTGTTTCACGTAAAACTCTTTTTACCAAATGGGATTCTTTTCCTTATTTCCAACTTATATATTTTCCAATAATTATTATTCCAAAATAATAATAATAATAATAATCCAATAATTCCAATTATTTAACTAAATTAATAAATATAATATTAATTTAAATCAAATAATTATCTTATTTTTATTGGGGTGTTACAACTCTCCCCCACTAAAAGAGTTTTCGTCCTCGAAAACATACCTCAAGCGAATAACTCAGGATAAGACTCCTTCATCTGACTCTCAAGTTCCCAAGTCACATTGCCACCTGCTGGTCCTCCCCAAGCTACCTTCACCAAGGCAATCTCTTTACCCCACAACTGCTTCAACTCTCGATCCTCAATCCTCATAGGTGATGTTTCAACAGTCAGGTTATCTCTCACCTGTACATCATCTATTTGGACTACATGCGACGGATCATGAATGTACCTCCTCAGCTGAGACACATGAAAAACCTCATGCAAATTCGCAAGCGACGGCGGTAAAGCGATACGATAGGCTACCTCCCCTATCCTCTCCAAAATCTGATAAGGACCAATAAATCGAGGTGTCAACTTCTTCGACTTCAAAGCTCGACCAACACCAGTTATCGGAGTGACACGAAGAAACACATGATCTCCCTCTTGAAACTCAAGTGACTTCCTCCTCTTGTCGTGATAACTCTTCTGACGACTCTGAGCAATTCTCATCTTCTCCTGAATCATCTTAATCTTTTCCGTGGTTTGTTGAACAATCTCCGGTCCAACCACAACACTCTCACCGGACTCATACCAACATAAAGGTGTCCGACATCTCCTACCATACAAAGCTTCAAACGGTGCCATACCAATGCTCGAATGAAAACTATTGTTGTAGGTAAACTCAATCAAAGGTAAATAACAATCCCAAGCACCTCCCTTTTCCAAAACACAAGCCCTCAAAAGATCCTCTAATGACTGAATCGTCCTCTCAGTCTGACCATCAGTCTGCGGATGATATGCAGAACTCAATCTCAGCTTAGTTCCCAAAGCCTTATGCAAACCTTCCCAGAACTTCGATGTAAATCTAGGATCTCTGTCCGAAACAATACTCGACAGAATGCCATGCAAACTTACAATCTTCTCAATATACAACTCGGCTAATCTCTCTAACGGATAATCCATTCTGATCGGAATGAAATGAGCCGATTTCGTCAATCTGTCAACAATCACCCAAATAGCTTCAAAATTCTTACTTGTCCTCGGTAAACCAGAAACAAAATCCATACTGATACTATCCCACTTCCACTCTGGAATAGCCAACGGTTGCATTAGCCCAGATGGCTTCTGATGCTCAATCTTTGACTTCTGACAAGTCAAGCAAGAATAAACAAAACTCGCAACTTCTCTTTTCATTCTCGGCCACCAAAATAACTTTTTCAAATCATGATACATTTTCGTAGCCCCAGGATGAATACTCAGGCCACTACGATGTCCTTCCTCAAGAATACTCTTCTTAAGTTCGGTAACATCCGGAATACACACCCGATTACCAAATTTCAAAACACCATTCTCATCAACTCTGAATTCACCACCTTGACCTTGATTCACTAGAGTCAACTTATCAACCAAAAGCACATCGGATTTCTGACCCTCTCTAATCTCATCCAGAATACCACTCGTTAACTTCAACATTCCCAATTTAACACTATTGTGAGTACTCTCACACACCAAACTCAAGTCTCTAAACTGCTCAATTAAATCCAATTCCTTAATCATTAACATAGACATATGCAACGCTTTCCTACTCAATGCATCAGCCACTACGTTTGCTTTACTCGGATGGTAATTCAAACCAAAGTCATAATCCTTCAGAAACTCTAACCATCTCCTCTGTCTCATATTCAGCTCTTTCTGATCAAACAAATACTTTAAACTCTTATGGTCACTGAAAACCTCAAATCTTGACCCATACAAGTAATGCCTCCATAACTTCAGAACAAATACCACGGCTGCCAACTCTAAATCGTGTGTCGGATAGTTCCTCTCATGAACCCTCAGTTGTCTCGAAGCATAAGCTATAACCCGCTTATTCTGCATCAACACACCACCCAAACCCAACAATGAAGCATCACAGTAAACCTCAAATGGTTCTGACGGACTCGGTAATATCAGAATAGGAGCAGTAGTTAACCTTCTCTTTAACTCTTGGAAACCTTCTTCACATTTTGAGTCCCAAACAAACGCTTGCCCCTTTCTAGTCAACATCGTCAACGGTAACGCCAACTTAGAAAATCCCTCAATGAACTTCCTATAGTAACCAGCCAAACCAAGAAAACTCCTTATCTCAGAAACTGACTTCGGAGCTTCCCACTTAGATACCGCTTCTATCTTAGAAGGATCAACAACAACACCACCTCTTGAAATCACATGACCAAGGAAACTAACCTCTTCTAACCAAAATTCACACTTTGACAGTTTAGCAAATAACTTCTTTTCTCGTAGAACTCCTAAAACCACTCTCAAATGCTCAGCATGCTCTTCTTCAGATTTCGAATACACCAAAATATCATCAATAAACACCACCACAAACTGATCTAGGTACGGATGGAAAATCCTATTCATATACTCCATAAATACTCCAGGCGCATTAGTCACACCAAAAGGCATTACAGAATACTCATAATGTCCATACCTTGTTCTGAAAGCAGTCTTCTGAATATCCTCAGTTTTCACACGTATCTGATGATACCCAGATCTCAAATCTATTTTGCTGAACACACTCGCACCAACCAACTGATCCATCAAATCATCAATCCTTGGCAAAGGATACCGATTCTTGATCGTCACTTTATTCAGTTGCCTGTAGTCCACACACAACCTCATAGTACCTTCTTTCTTCTTAACCAATAACACTGGTGCACCCCACGGTGACACACTCGGATGAATAAATTTCTTATCCAACAGATCTTCCAACTGACTCTTCAATTCAGTTAACTCAACAGCAGACATACGGTACGGAGCCATCGATATCGGTCTAGTACCAGGTACCAAATCAATCGAGAACTCAACTTCGCGCTCTGGCGGTAATTCATTCACTTCTTCCGGAAACACATCAGGAAAATCACACACCACGACTAGATCGCAAATCACCAGTTTATCTTTAGCCTCCAAAGTCGCTAACAGCATAAACAACTCTGCCCCATCTGCTACTTCCTCATTCACCTGCCTCGCGGATAGAAACAAACTCTTTCCTTCCTCAATCTCAGGAAAGATCACAGTCTTATCAAAACAATTGATATAAACTCGGTTGAACACCAACCAGTTCATACCCAGAATAACATCAATCTGCACTAGTGGAAGACACACTAGGTCCATCCCAAAGTCTCTACCAAAAATACTCAAAGGACAATTCAAACAAACTGAAGTAGTAGTCACTGAACCCTTCGCAGGAGTATCAATCACCATACTTCCATGCATCTCAGATATCTCTAACTTAAGTTTCACAGCACAATCCAAAGATATAAAGGAATGAGTAGCACCGGTGTCAATAATAGCTACAAGAGGAAAGCCATTAATATAACACGTACCTCGGATCAAACGATCGTCCGCAAAAGTCTCAGAACCCGATAAAGCAAAGACCTTGCCTCCCGACTGGTTCTCTTTCTTTGGCTTAGGACACTGTGGACTGATATGACCCACCTCTCCACAGTTGAAGCAAGTCAGAGTCTTCAACCGGCACTCTGCAGCCAAATGACCACCTTTACCACACTTGAAACACTTCTTCTCCGCACTGGTACACTCGTGGAAACGATGTCCCGCCTGACCACATCTGTAACACTTAGCAGGAGCACTAGAGTCTCCCCCACTAGGCCTCTTCATCCCACTCTGCTTCTGAAAACCTTTGCCAGCTGCATACGGTTTTCCACGCTCATTCTGATTCTTGCCTTTCCTATCAACCCTTTGTTGATAGCTCTCCGCTCTGGCCTTGGTATCTTGTTCAAAAATCCTGCAACAGTCAACCAAGTCAGAAAACACTCTGATCCGTTGGTATCCAATAGCCTGCTTGATCTCGGGACGTAACCCGTTCTCAAACTTCACACATTTCGAAAATTCTCCAGCAGCCTCATTATAGGGAGTATAATACTTTGACAGCTCTGTGAACTTAGCAGCATACTCAGTAACAGACCTGTTACCATGTTTCAATTCCAAGAACTCTATCTCTTTCTTTCCTCTGACATCCTCTGGAAAGTACTTCCTCAGAAATCTCTCTCTGAATACAGCCCAAGTGATCTCAGCATTCCCAGCAGTTTCCAACTCAGTGCGGGTAGCGACCCACCAATCATCTGCTTCTTCTGACAGCATATGCGTACCGAACCTGACCTTCTGGTTATCGGCACACTCAGTCACTCGAAAGATTCTCTCTATCTCCTTCAACCACTTCTGAGCGCCATCCGGATCGTATGCTCCCTTGAACATTGGAGGATTGTTCTTCTGGAACTCACTCAATTGACGAGCAGCTCCGATTCCCACAACATTCAGATTCCCTCCAAGTACTCCAGCTAGCATACCCAGAGCCTCAGCAATCGCAGCATCATCTCTACCTCTTCCAGCCATCTCTATTCTGAAAACCCAATCAAGCTAAAACAATAAGTACTGATAGGGTTACACAACACCTATCCCGTACAGGGAAAACAGAATAATTACGACTCGACTCGACCGACTATGCTCTGATACCACTAATGTAACACCCTTCTAAAATACCCCAAATATTTAATTAAAATAACAACATATAAATCAGAGTAATCATGCAATTAAGGGTGTCACACATTTATTTCGCACCATTCGTCATACTATTTAGTCATGCTCATTATTTAACTCAAAAACATAAAGTATTGCACAATACGCAGCGGATAGAGATCAAATCGATCATTCAAAACATGTAACATACTACATGTAAACTGGTTCAGCAAACATCAACAACACAATTAAAATGTTCCCTCCCGATGTTACATCTATCAGAGCATGACCCACTAAGGAGACTACACTAGACTCCAAGCATTAGCTTCTACTCAATCACTGCTCGTTACCTGAAAAATAGTTGTAAGGGTGAGTTCCTCAATCGATATAATAAGCATTATAGAATATAATGTCATGTTAAGTAATTTAACACATTAATCACCCTAATCGTATCACACATTCAGTAACGGCACATCAACTCAAACATCATACTCAATATCAACACAGTTCATACTCATGCTCAATGCCAACACAACACACGTATAACATTGGAATACATCCATTCATATTATACACTACACATATATTATGCAATGAGACTCCATGCATGCGGTACCGACTATTTGTGAACATATAGTTCAACTTCACCGACCAAATCCAGGTACGGCTACCAAGCTCACCAGTCCCACTCATTTGAGACCTAGTGACTCACATCACTAATTCCTCACCATGGGAATTAGCTACCACCCCAAGGGCCATGCTATGCACGCTAATTCACCTAGCATGCAAACATCAAAACAGTCCAAATGACTAACATCACTAATTCCTCACCATGGGAATTAGCTACCACCATAAAGGCCACATTATGCACGCTAATCACCTAGCAATGCAATATCACAACAATAATTCACAATGGACCGATGCTCACTCTCTAAGCCATAAAACAGTCCATTCACAACACATGCATAACATACACATTCACAACGTTATGCATACCATCATACAGTATCAACACATGTATCACACATCATATCATGTCAAATAATTAAACACAGTATTAGCACACTCTACTAATACCTATACTGCTCAAAACAGCGGGAAATAATCCCTACTATATCACACACCGATATAGGCAACCATCAATTTGGCACACAACATTTTAATTAACAATTTTTCCACTCTGCAACAGTGTTAACCGGTTAACGCCCTGGGTTAACCGGTTAACGCAGCACAAACACGCTTCCTGCCCAAAACTTAACAGTGTTAACCGGTTAACACCCTGGGTTAACCGGTTAACGCAGACAAAACAGCAATTTTACACAATACAACACAGTGTTAACCGGTTAACACCCTGGGTTAACCGGTTAACGCAAGACAGAAAGCTGTTCCTGCGCTAACACAAAGCAGAATGCAGAATTCTCCGCATTTTCCGCCGTTGGAGGACTTCCGGACCTCCGATTCCAATTCCGTAAAAAGCTACACGTCCAACAATTTACGACACACACAATTATCGATTCAATTACAGTTTTCACACAACTTATTCATCACAATTTCTCAGCATTCCAAATCCCAATTAGGGTTAATTCAACGGTTTATCACTACCCATTACATGCTAACCCATAATACCCATTAAACGACGATAAACCCCCCTTACCTGATTAATCCGGCAAATCTTTGAGCTTCAAGCTTTTTCTTCTCCAACCTTTGCCCTTGCTCTTCCTCTTTGCCCTTTTCCTCTTTCCACTTTTCAGCCGCTTCTCTGTTTCACGTAAAACTCTTTTTACCAAATGGGATTCTTTTCCTTATTTCCAACTTATATATTTTCCAATAATTATTATTCCAAAATAATAATAATAATAATAATCCAATAATTCCAATTATTTAACTAAATTAATAAATATAATATTAATTTAAATCAAATAATTATCTTATTTTTATTGGGGTGTTACACACCACGTGGGACGAAACAAATTGTTGTTGTATAATAATGTGAAAATGTTAGATGGATTATCCATTTTCTTTTTAATTTCAACTGTGAACATGTAAAATTGGCAATACAGCAGTCACTCAAGGCATTTGGTCTAGTGGTATGATTCTCGCTTAAGGTGCGAGAGGTCCCGATTCAATTCTCGGAATGCCCCGATTTGATGATTAGGAGTTTTAACGTTTCTATAATTTAGTTAAATACAAATAAAGCTTTTCATAAAGTAAATATTTAAGTTACCCGCGCAATGTGCGGCTATATATCTAGTAATCTATTAGTAGTCAAACTCTTCCTTTTACAATCACAATTGACAAATAATTTTGTTTTATAACAATGCGAAAGAATTGCATTATTATATAAAATAAAGTGTTGGACGGTAAAAATCCAATAATAAAATACTCGAGGTAGCAAGAGTGAGGTCCTTGTCCATGAGGATGCTACAATGGAGAGAGTTAGGGTAGAAAACTAGCACCTATTGTAGATAACATGGTTAAATATCGACTTAGATGGTTATGAACATATATGGAGTAAACATATAGATTCTATACAAGGAGAATAGATTATATGGATAGTGGTGACACAATGATGTAGATAAATACCATGAAATACTACTGACAAAACTATTAAGAAATGCATATAGGACCATTTATATATATATATATATATATATATATATATATATATATATATATATATATATATATATATATATATATATATATATATATATATATATGATATGTTCTATGTTAGTATTACTTATAACATTATGACGAATTTTGACTCAAGTAGGCAACTTCACCTAGTGGGACAAATCAGATTGTTGTATGATAATGTGAAAACGTTAGATGGATTGGCCATTTTCTTTTTAATTTCAACTGTGAACATGTAAAATTGGCAATACAGCAATCACTCAGGGCATTTGGTCCAGTGGTATGATTCTCTCTTAGGGTGCGAGAGGTCCCGGAATGCCCCGATTTGAAGATTAGGAGTTTTAACTTTTTTATAATTTAGTTAAATACAAATAAAGCTTGGTTATTTTAA
This sequence comes from Lathyrus oleraceus, assembly GCF_024323335.1. NCBI lineage: Eukaryota > Viridiplantae > Streptophyta > Magnoliopsida > Fabales > Fabaceae > Lathyrus > Lathyrus oleraceus. The sequence goes on along the minus strand of NC_066584.1, from coordinate 463,816,198 downwards.
TTTATTGTTGAAGATCTTGAAGCTGCAGGGTTGACAAATTAACTGGTCAGGTGAATTTGCATGCGATGCCTTATTGAGATGAGTGATGGAATCTGTGAATATTGTAAAACATGTTGTTTTTAATGCAGAGTTGCATTGTCTTGTAGGTGAATGACCCTGAGAATCGAGGTTAGGTTATTTTATTGGACAATCATTTTCTTGGTCCAAACAGAAACACAAACATCCATACAGTGCCAAACTCTCAAATTACCAATCTTAAAAACATTTATAATTATGAATAAACACAATTGTTGATTCAAATAGGTTTGATTCCTCAATGACCTTGATATCAGTCTGTAATGCAACATTCAAATAGGTTCATAGGACATAAGTTGAGATCTTCAGTTCATTGTTTTAGAATGTTATAACCAACTAACTAATAACTGAGTCAATGTTGGTGGACTTTTTATTCATGTCGTCGGATTTATAGTTTCTCATACCTATAACTACTTTCTTTAAAAACTAGAGCAGAGAATATTGTGACATATAAAACTAATGGCAGGGCTTTGACATATGCTAAATTTCTCAGACAGTGATGCAATGAGTGTGTGCTTTAGAGAGTTTAAATGACATGCATTATATATATATATATATATATATATATATATATATATATATAATATATATATATATATATATATATATATATATATATATATATATATATATATATATATATTCTCCATTTTCTTCTCAATCTATCACATTCTATCTCTACGTCCATTCTTCACACACATTTTCACATTAAATCCAAACGCTTGATCCAAGTCAAATGTCTTTTTCAAAACATTTTCACAACAATATGGAATGCAAAAATAGGGTGTACGTGCTTGTACATAACATTCAAGTACTTGGGTTAACAGTCGTACCTAGCTTGGGGACCCGACACTTGACTTCCTCGTCAAAACATCTAATGATTAAAATAGGTTCAATCTAGGTGCTATGAGGAAGAAAAAGGATGGTTAAGATACCATTATCCTCTCGACTCCTGAGTATTCTCATTGTTGGTCGTATTTAGTCAATGGTCAGATACTTATATCCCTATAAGTACCAATGATTAGGCTTGCCAAACTTTTTCATAATTCAAATCTCTTTTGGATGAAAAAGAGAGGTTAGGATACCATTGTCCTCTTAATGTCCAAGTGTTAGGACCGTTTACTATATCTAGCCAAGGGTCTGATACTTGTCTTCTTACTAAAAGAAACTTCAACCAATCAAATCATTTTTATTTAGGGAATTTTTCAAACCTTTTCAGGAATGGCGTGTTACTTCCATTCTACAATGAACGACGCTTAAGCCTCCTTGCGTGAGCAAGTAATGTTTAACTGCGAGAATGATATCCAAACGCATCCATTTGTCATACCCCAATTTTGTCCAGACATTTTAAATTTTCGTAAATTTCATCTCATTTTTAATTTACATCATATGCACACCATGACATGCATTTCATCATGAATAAAACCTGAAATATCAGTCGAAATAAATTTATTGAAAATACAGACATATCAGTTGAATCTTTTCTCAAAAATGTGCAAAATCAACGGGTAAAAAGTTTCAAAATTAAAATGGCAGACGCCAGTATTATTAACCTACGATTCCCGTAGTTTAACCTGGTGTGCCTGTTATATTTTTCAGCGGCTGTTTCGGTTGCATTTTAACCCGTCTGAGCTTTTTTACCGATGAAAATTTATTTTGAAATTAAAAGAAATGCTGTATTTTTTTAATAAGTATATTTTGTGCTGATCATTTTAGCGCGTCCGATTTAATTTTTCGAGCAATTTTTCGCTCGGCTTTTATTCTTTTTTAGTCGCTTTAATTTTATTCTTTCGCCAAAATGTTCAAACTAAATAAATAGGAATTTCCATGTCTTCATTTTAATTTTATCATGGTTATTTAGGAACTTGTGAATTTTCTTTGAATCAATTGAATTAATCCCATTTAAATCATCTAAAAGAAAGAGATAACCTTGCAATTCTAATTGGTTTGTTTTTGTTGTTTAGTCTGAATGGTTGATTCAAATTAATCAATTAGCCAATATTGGATCCATGTCCATTTCTAGCCTCCAATAAAAATCAAATAATAGTAATTTAAGTTAAGAAAAAATTCAAAAAATAATAAATCTCTTGTTCCAATTGCACGGCGCCACGTGGCCATTCTTATCTTTCCCATTGATGATCACACATGGCCAGTTGTAGACAGGTGGTGGAGAAACGGATCAAAGAGGCCTACCGCACACCAATTCTACAAGTCTCTCTACTCGCTAGAGGATAAAAAAAAGGGAAGAAAATAAAATATTACTTATATTCTCTCACCAGCTGACACGGTGATCGAGGAGGGAGGAGAAAAGAAATTAAAAAAAGGAGACCCCACTCACGCGTCTCACTCTCATTCTCACACACCATACTCTCTGTCACACAGATTCCCACTCATTTACTCACCTGCACTCTCACTCACGGAATCTGAGGCGTCTCTCTCACTCCGCGTGGCAACAGAAAGAAAAAAAGAAAAAAAAGAGAAAAGGAAAAGGAGGAATCACTGTTCCTTTTCTTCAATCCCTCCACCTCACCGTCAAAACCCATCTCCGCCGTTCATCTCCCTCAAAACGTAAACAACCATCGTCACCTTCACAAATCCGCCACAACACCTTTCCTTCCGCCGCAGAACCAACACCGTTCCTCTCCTTCCTACACCTCGCAACATCTCACCTCTTTCGATTTCTTCATCCACTGCCGTCGCGAAACACCGTTTTCCACCATACCCTCCGTCCGTCGTCTGACAGCAACAAGCCATCACCGCTTCTGTTTGCACCGTTAACCACTCACTCTCAATTATCCTCTTCCACCACACCTCACCGTGACAAGCCCTGACAAATCATTCCTGACCTGCAGTCACGCCAACACCACAAAGACGTCGTCACCCTCGACGCCCTTTCTTAAACCTCCTTATCACCGACAAAGCACCACGGTGACGAGATCTCCGACAACAATAACGCTCACCGGCGCGCCTCTTTATGATCCTCACTTTCCTTACGCCACAGGTCCAACAAACAACATCGACAAAACCGCCACGCCATCATTGACATCAACGAATTCAGTAACAATGCAAGATTCTGCAACATTTTAACAAGCTCAAATCACCCTTGGAATAGCTCGGATTCGTTTATACGCAAGGCAATCATTCTACCATGAAATCAATGTTATTCATCAAGGTTCAAGTGGTGTTTCGATTATTCCTCGGTTTTTTCTTTTGATATTATTTGACTTGTTGTGTGCCTTAGCTTAAGATGCATCTATCTTCATTGGTTCAAACTTGTGGGTTGCAGTTTGATTGTCGAGCACTTCGACTTTGATTTCGTCAATTTTTGTTTCATATTTTGTTAATTATTATTGCTATTAATCGATGTGTGGCTTAATTGTTGGTATTGATGCATGTAGTGTGATTATTAGTTGTGTTTCCTTTGCGTCGTGCTTGTGTTGGATTCGCTGGTTGTAATTCAGAGGTCAATACCAAATTGTTGAACACTGTATTTTATCTTTTTATGGTGTTAACTTTCTTCCTCACTTGTTTCAAACTCTCAACATTGCTACTTAGAATAGTCACCCTCACTTTTAAGCTTGGCTTAGTTATGATAACATGGTTTTAAAATGTCAAATATTATTATGTATTGCCATTGGATTTTATTTCTTTTGGAGGTTCATACTATTGTGTTAGCTTGTAATGTGGTGAGTATATTTGATAAATCTGCTGCTGTTGTTTGCTTTGGTTTAACCGCCCCATTTTAATGAGAGTCCAAAGGAAAAGAGAAAATGGTGTTTTATTAAAATCTTTTGGTACACCTTTGAAAAGCCAAGGCCGTTTTTTATTCTTTACCGGGCGTTACTGTGTTTTTTTTCTTTTCTTTTTTATTCATTTATGCGTTATTAATATTAATATATTTAGAGGTTTAAAGAATTTTAATTTGGGTCATTTGATTGTTGGAAAAACAGGTTCACTTTTGCTTATTTTATACACCCTTCGTTTTACTAACTGTATCTCTTAGGTGTTGAAATAAATGTGAAAATATGTAAATATAATATTGGGGTTTTGTTTAATTTTCGTTGTGATAAACTCGGATAAAGTCCCTGGATCCAGCAATTTCATGCCGGTATACTGCCAAACTTCAATAAATTAATTGTACATTTTCACCGCGTTATGATTTTGCGTATGACCTTAATCATATGGCCATCACGTACAAACTGGTTTTGAGCATATTGGTTCCATTAAGTAAATCAATATTTTCATTTATTTTGGATTAATTGAACTTTGTTTGATTAATTCATTTTAATTAATTAATTTTAATTAACTTAATTATTTGGGGATAATTAAATAATTTTGATAATTAATCTTAATTAATTCAATTAATCGACTTAACCAAATTCTGATAAATTAATAATTAAAGGTTGATCGATTTCTTTCCCACCACATTTTCATAATAAGAAATTCAATTTCATTCGATTTCATCATCAATCTAAACCAATTTTAAAAACACAAACCATAATTCTTGATTTAACGCCAAGCCCATTTCCATTTTGAAACACCCTTGTAAGTCGATCGCTTTTAGCATCGCCATCAGCCTCACATAGCTTATTCTTGGGCTTTCTTACAATGATACCTAGTCGATCGTTAATTGATCTATTAGATGATCGATTCACTAAATAAAATTCACTTCATTCATAAACACCAAATTAAAATCTCGATCAAATGTCGAGTATTTTTATCCAAATCAAATTAAAATACCCAATCACAATCAAATACCATTTCATTTGGAAATGAAAAGGGGGATGACTTTGAGTTTTCAATTCCTCTCTTCGATTATTTAAATACGAGTTCTCTTACTCGGTTAGTCAAGTAGTCGTCATTTCTATCCACCTAAGCACAATCAAAGTAAATTATTTTCGTAATAAGAAATAAAAAGGGAGATGACTTTGAGTTTTCAATTTTTCTCCTCGATTATTTGAATACAAGTTCTCTTACTTGGCCAGTCAAATAATTATCGTTTCTCTACAAACTTCCAAACACGATTAAATCAACCATCTTCATCAAAACTATACGAAAAGGGAGATGGTCTTGAGTTTTCAGTTCCTCTTCTCAAATGCTTGGATATAAGTTGTCTTACTTAGCCATTCGAGCACTTGTCGTTTATTCTAAAAAACGTTAACCATATACAACCTTATTTTCATAATTACTCAGATGAAACAGAAAGTGGTCTAGAGTCTTCTATTCCTTTTCCCGATTATTAGGATACGAGTTGTCTTACTCGGTTATCCGAGTATTCGTCATCCATTCAAAATACCTTAATCATCATTAAAATCCTTTTACAATTAAGGATGAAAAAGAAAGCGGTCTAGAGTCTTCTATCCCTTTCCCGGTTATTAGGATACGAGTTGTCTTACTCGACTATCCGAGTAATCGTAATCCAACCCAAAATATCTCGACACATCAAAACTATCTTTTCTCGCCCTCATGCGATCGAAACCAATCAAACAAAACATCAAACATACTAAATCAACTCGTCACCCCCCGCGTAACCAAAACCCTTCTTTCAAAAAGAACACTGTTAATCCTTTCTAATGCGCGCAACAAACTAGTGCTAGAGCCTCCACCCAGAGTAGACAAGCCAACGTTTAGCCTTTAGAATGCCGATCTACACAGTCGTTCATCAAACAAAACACATCAACTAATCGTAGTTTCCCGAACTACGAATGCTCTGATTTCCTTATTGCACCATAAGGATACGTAGGCAGGAGATTGTTGTATCTTCGCGAGCACACTAATAAAAAACCTTCCTTTTCTCCCTTCTGAGGTCTTCATCCATATCTATTATCAACTCTAATAACCCGAAGAAAACAAACAACATAAGTTAACACTTAAATCGCAAAATTGAACTAAAAGGTTCCCGTTGAGTACAACGGGCGTAAGGGGTGCTAATACCTTCCTCTTGCTTAATCCACTCCCGAACCCGAATATGATTGCGACGACCATTATTCTATTTTCTTAAAGGTTTTATCGATATTTTCCTATTCATTCATTGGAATGAATAAAGTTCGGTGGCGACTCTGTTCGAACTAACATTTTTCCGCGTCCATCGCGAGGGATCGCATTTTTCGAGGTGCGACAGACTGACGACTCTGCTGGGGACCCATGCTCCAAGCAAGAGAGAGTGAAGCCTAACTTAGTTCAATTTATGTATTGAGTGTTAATCTTGTTTGTTTGTTTGTTATCTTTATTCTATTGTTATTATCCTGTGTAATTATTGATGTGGTTTATTGCTTATGATACTATTGGGGTTCTCTGACTATTGGTACTTTGTGAGATAGGCTCTCTACCCGAGTATGAGAAAAACTATAAGATTAAGTTGGTGGTTGCATAGTGGACGCCCACAAGGAGTCTTCCTTGTTGGTAAGATACGAAGACCCCACCTAGAGGAGATTCTCTTGAGATATTGTTGCCCGACGAGTCATCGTCACGGCGATGGTGTTTCAAGTTGGATCAATGACTCTATGGACCTTTTAACCCACTCTATCCGGCGGTTATGTAGTATTAACCTATGAAGTTTCAGACTTGTTGGGTTAATACGAAAACCCCAATCAGATGAGATCCCTTGGACGTTTTATTCTCTTACAGTAATATTTCCAACCTCGATCTATGACTCTGAGAACCTTGTTAGAACCTTGGACTCGAGAATCGCGTAGTAGAATCCCCATGGAGCCTTCCTTGTTGGGACAATACGAAGACCTCGCCTAAGATGAGATTATCTTAGGGGTATTACTGTCCGACGAGTCTTCGTCACGGCAGTGACGCTCTCAATAAGAATCGATGACTCTGGGAACCTATTAACTTTGGAGCCTACCCTTGGGAATTTCAGTAATCAGAGAAACTGATAACATGAAACTATATCATATTTTAGGACTTAATTCAATTAAATTTTATCATTATTTATTTCAGTTCACTTCATTTTATTAGATATTACGCGGTATTTTCTTCCTATTTGTCTCAGGTGGCTTATTTTGAAGCACAAGTAAAAATGGAAGAAACGGAGGTGCAAAAAGGAGAGAAAATGAACCAAATATCAAAGCCCAGCCCAAAGTACAAAAACACAGGTGTTGTGCCTGTGACGGACGTCACAGAGGCTGTGACGAGCGTCACGCCTTGCACACTCCTGTGACGAACGTCACACATGGTGTGACGAGCGTCACACCAGTCCCCTACATTTTTGGCACAAGGAACGCTTCAGAGACGTTGAGGGAGAGTTGAAGCCGATATCCACGCCTAAGTACTTTGCACGTTGAAGACCTTTGGAAGCGGAAGCAGTTACTCAAGGCACCAATATAAATAGCCACTTTCCAAACCCAAAAGGGGTCCACGCTTTTTCCATATTTTTCCTTTTGTCGTTTTCGCTTTTGCCTTTTTCTCTTCCAGCAACTTAAGCATTATTTTTAAAGCATTGCTTTTACGAGTTTTACACTATTTCCCTTGCAATTTCTATTTCCTTTTTAGCATTTAGTTAATTCTTTTCGCACAATAGTTTCTACACCGGAAACTATTGTGTACCTTTTTATCGGATCTAACCTTACGTTAGAATCCAGTTTTTATTTCCTTCGTTTTAATTTGTTGTTTAATTGAAGAATCCAAGAACAAATCCTACCGGCTTGTGGTGGAGTGTTCAAGACTATTGTTTAACTCATTCAGGTTCTTTAATTATTATTTAATGCTTTATTTTATTATTTATTTATATTATTTGCCTGGGATGAGTCTGTTTATGCATGATAAGTATTTAAGTTTGTTTAGCATGTCTGGCTAATTCGCTTAGATATCGGTATGTAAAGTAAGCGGAATAAGGAATCAAAACTAAGTCGGTTTAATTAAATTTAAAATCAAATCACTCTTTTTACGGTCTCAATTTACAGGGTTAATAACAAAGGTTTTTACGAAAGTAAAAGACATAAAGAAGTTAAAATCAATAGAGCGAGAGTTTGAGGTTTTAACTGGACAGTGTAAATTAGACATTAATTCTAGATCAGGGCGAGAGCAAGTTTTAGAGTTAATTAAATTCTGATCTTTTCCAAAAAGTATTTTTAAAGATAGAATGTGAGAACGAGAGTTAAGCATTCGAATTTAATTATATAACCTAAGTCAACAGAGCGAGAGTTTGAGATAAGGGTGTTTAAACGGTCAGTGTTTTCTTAAAAAGAGTTTCTACGGACTTTATTGCTTTCAAAAAATGGTTTTTGACTTAATTATAAGTGACAGCTACATTAACATAAAATCACGGTTTATTCAACAGAGCGAGAGTTTGAGATAAAACTTTTAATCAATAAAGTCAACTGAAAAGATTTATTTTAAAACCAGGAAACCGACAAAGAATTGATTCCCTAATTACGACGAACTACATACCGATATCCGCTTATTAATATTTAATCTAGATCCTAGTTTAGTTTTTAGCTTTTCCCCCAAACAATCAAACATTATCCACCTTAGCTTTACGAAGTAACCTTAGATAACGGTATATCGATTCATAAGTCCCTGTGGGATCGATATCTTTTAAAACTACGCGATAGAACTGTGCACTTGCAGTTTGTACCCCATTCTCGACTCACAAAGTCAAGCGATCAAGTTTTTGGCGCCGTTGCCGGGGAACTTTTATTTAATCGATATCGTAACTCTTTCGTTACGCTGTAGAGACTAAGGTTTCTTTTTCTTCTATTCTTTCTTTCGTTGATTTGTATGCCACGCACTCGCTCATAAGGCGAACCGCTCTATTTACGAATCAACGATATCGAACTATATCTCCGAGTCCTAAGACGAATTCGGGAATATCGTGCTGCAAACAATCTCCCTCCTGTAGAACTTCCTGATTTCAAAAACATTTTTCCTTCGATACCCGAGATGGCAGAACCAGCTCGTGCTCTTAGAGATTACGCCGCCCCATCGCAAGATGAACTGCATTCAAGTATTGCTCCACCCGCAATCGAAGCAAACAACTTCGAACTTAAACCTTCGCTGTTGCAGGCTGTGCAACAGAACCAATTCTCTGGAAATCCTACCGAGGATCCAAACCTTCATTTATCCGTATTTGTCCAATACGCTGATACTGTTAAAGCTAATGGTGTCACTTCAGAGGCAATTCGACTTCGTCTTTTTCCTTTCTCATTAAGAGATAGCGCTAGAAGATGGCTTCAGTCTCTCCCTTCCAACTCTGTCACCACATGGAACGAGTTGAAGAAAGTTTTTCTTGCCCGATACTTTCCGCCAAGCAAAACAGCTATGTTAAGAGCCCAGATAAACGGATTTAAACAGAAAGACAACGAGTCTCTTTTCGAAGCATGGGAAAGATACAAAGACATGATGAGACTTTGCCCACACCATGGTTTGGAAGACTGGTTAGTAATTCACACATTTTATAATGGTCTCTTGTACAACACAAGGTTAACAATAGACGCCGCTGCAGGTGGTGCACTAATGAACAAACCTTATGCTGATGCTTACCAGCTTATCGAGAGTATGGCCCAAAACCACTATCAGTGGGGAACCGAACGAATAATGGTGGAAAAACCTCAAACGAAAACTGGCATGTACGAGATAAGTAACCTTGATCACGTCAATGCAAAAGTGGATGCTTTGGTCCAGAAAATTGAAAGTTTAAATGTATCACCTCCAGCCGCCGTGGTTGCTATAACTCAGAATTGCGAGGTCTGTGGAATCCAAGGTCACACTCCTACGGATTGTCAACTCTTGACAGGAATCTAAGCAGAGCAAGTGAACTATGCTCAAGGAAGCCCCTACTCGCACACCTATAACTCAAATTGGAAGAACCATCCAAACTTTTCATACAAGAGTAATAATGCTTTGTACGCACCTGGACAATCTCCAAATCAAGCCCCAACTATACCTCCAGGATATCAGAAACCGAACCCATCCATGCCTAACAATAACGCCCCTAGGAAATCCAACTTGGAAATCATGATGGAAAACTTTATAGCTTCCCAACAACAAACCAATAAAGATTTCTTAAACCAGAATGTACACACTGGCGAACAACTTAAACAACTAGCAAGCAAAGTAGATGCCCTGGCTACCCATAACAAAATGCTGGAAACACAAATATCACAAGTAGCCCAACAACAAGCGCCTACTGCTGCCCCAACTGGTACATTCCCTGGACAACCCCAACCTAACCCGAGAAGCCACGCTCATGCAATCATATTAAGAAGTGGAACGGAAGTGGAAGGACCGTCTGATCCAAGGATGGAAAACCAAAACCCTAAAAAATCAACTGAGGGAAGTGAACCTAAGGAAAAGGAAGAGAGTAATAAGGAAACCATAGAAAAGAAGGAACCTTATGTACCTCCACCACCTTACAAACCACCTATCCCTTACCCTCAAAGGCTTGTTAAAACCAATGATGCGGGCCAATTTAGAAAATTTGTTGATCTCCTTAAACAATTAAACATTACAATTCCGTTCACCGAAGCTATTACGCAGATGCCCTCATATGCTAAATTCTTAAAAGAAATTCTTTCTAATAAGAGGAAACTTGAAGATAGCGAAACCGTTACACTCCCTGCCGAATGTAGCGCTATAATCCAAAACATGCCTCCTAAACTCAAGGATCCGGGTAGTTTCTCTATACCCTGTCACATAGGAAAATTTGTCATCGACAAAGCCTTATGCGATTTAGGAGCCGGAATTAGCGTTATGCCTTTATCCATATGTAAGAAACTGGAAATGGGAGAATTAAGACCAACCAAAATGTTTGTGCAACTAGCAGATCGTTCCATAAAATATCCTGTAGGAATTCTTGAAAACGTTCCCGTACGCATAGGTCAATTCTACATTCCAACTGATTTTACAATTATGGACATTAGAGAAGATGATATTACACCCATTATACTAGGAAGACCGTTCTTAGCAACTGCCGGTGCAATCATAGACGTAAAACGAGGACGACTCACCTTCGAAGTAGGTGAAGAGAAAATTGAGTTCATTCTTTCCCAATTCTTGAAAGCACCTGCAATAGAAGATACATGTTACTTCATGGATATCATCGATGAATGCATAAAAGAAGCAGAGTTAGGAAAAGACAAATCATCCGACTACCTTGTAGAAAACAAATCTAACCAATGTTTAGCAATAACACCGGACCCTACGCAATGTCTTAACAAACCAACCCTTGACCTGAAAACACTTCCCAAAAATCTGAGATATGAATTCCTAGACTTAGAACTTGAACGACCTGTGATAGTTAATGCAGACCTAGGAAGACTCGAAACAGAAAAACTCCTACATATCTTAAGAAAGTATCCAACCGCACTAGGTTACCACATCACCGATCTTAAAGGAACAAGTCCTTCTATTTGTATGCACCGCATCATGCTGGAAGAAGACTGTAAAACCTCTAGGGAACACCAGAGGAGACTAAATCCGATCCTGAGTGAGGTAGTAAAGAAGGAAATAACCAAGTTATTAGAAGCAGGTATTATATATCCTATATCTGATAGCAAATGGGTTAGTCCTGTACACGTAGTACCAAAGAAAGGAGGCATAACCGTTATTGAAAACGAAAAAACGGAAACTATAACAAAACGAATCGAATCGGGATGGAGAATGTGCATTGACTATAGGAAACTAAACAAAGCAACCCGAAAAGATCATTTCCCTTTACCATTCATTGACCAGATGTTAGAACGATTAGCAAAACATTCACATTTCTGTTATCTAGACGGTTATTCAGGCTTCTTTCAAATACCAATTCACCCTGATGACCAAGAAAAGACAACGTTCACGTGCCCTTTTGGTACCTTCGCTTATAGACGAATGCCGTTTGGCCTGTGTAATGCTCCTGCAACTTTTCAAAGATGCATGATGGCAATTTTCGCCGACTTTCTCAAAAACATCATGGAAGTATTTATGGATGACTTTTCCGTATACGGACAAAGTTTTGAAGAATGCCTTGAAAACCTAGAAAGAGTTCTTGAGCGATGTGTAAAAGTAAACTTAGTACTTAACTGGGAGAAGTGCCACTTTATGGTACAAGAAGGAATTGTTTTAGGACACATCATCTCGAACAGAGGAATTGAAGTAGACAAAGCCAAAATAGAGGTAATCGAAAATCTTCAACCCCCAAGAACCGTGAGAGAAGTACGAAGCTTTTTAGGACACGCCGGTTTTTACCGACGATTCATCAAAGACTTCTCTAAGATAACTAAACCTTTAACCGGACTATTGATGAAAGATGCTGAATTCATATTCGACGATAACTGTTTAAAAGAATTTCAAACGCTTAAGCAAGCATTGATCTCCGCACCCATAATGCAGACACCCGACTAGAATGAACCATTCGAAATAATGTGTGATGCCAGCGATTATGCTGTAGGTGTTGTTTTAGGACAACGAAAGGATAAAAAGCTTCACGTTATATATTACGCAAGTAGGACCCTAGATGAAGCGCAGATGAATTACGCCACTACCGAGAAAGAACTCCTAGCAGTGGTATTTGCGCTAGATAAATTTCGTTCCTACTTGGTCGGAGCCAAAATAATAGTTTACACTGACCACGCCGCTATCAAGTACCTCTTAACAAAAAAGGATGCTAAACCTAGACTCCTAAGATGGATCTTGTTGCTACAAGAGTTCGATTTAGAAATCAAAGACAAGAAAGGAACTGAAAACGTAGTAGCATACCACCTCTCTAGACTTGAGAACCTTGAACCGGAAAGAACATCAATTAATGATGATTTCTCGTACGATAAACTTATAGCTACTTTGGAAGAGAATAACTCTGACAAGCCAGTAGAAACCACCTTAGCTATATCTGTCACACCATGGTACGCTGATCTCGTCAATTATTTAGTTGCCGGAATAGTTCCACCTACTTTATCTTACCAGCAGAAGAAACGATTCTTCTACGACATAAAACACTATTACTGGGATGATCCCTTACTTTTCAAAAGAGGCCCCGATGGTATCTTCCGTCGATGTATACCCGAAGAAGAGGTAGAAAATATAATCCAACACTGCCACTCCGCTCCTTATGGTGGACACACAAGTACATCCAAGACCTGCTCTAAAATCCTACAAGCCGGCTTTTATTGGCCAACTATATGGAAGGACGTACATGCGGCTATTAAGGAATGTGACAGATGCCAACGCACAGGAAACATATCTAGACGTGACGAGATGCCACAAAAGGGTATTTTGGAAGTAGAGATTTTCGACGTGTGGGGAATAGACTTCATGGGACCTTTTCCATCCTCTTTCGGTAACAAATACATACTCGTGGCAGTAGACTACGTTTCAAAATGGATCGAAGCTATAGCTTCTCCAACAAATGACACCCGAGTAGTAACTAGACTCTTTAAGAATATAATATTTCTGAGATTTGGCATCCCAAGAATAGTAGTCAGTGATGGTGGATCGCACTTTATATCCAAGGTACTCGAAAAACTATTGTTTAAATACGGCGTGAGACATAGGATAGCGACACCTTACCACCCTCAGACCAGTGGACAAGTGGAAGTGTCCAATAGAGAGATTAAACAAATATTAGAGAAAACAGTCGCCACTTCAAGGAAAGATTGGTCATTAAAATTACCAGAAGCTTTGTGGGCATACCGAACTGCTTATAAAACCCCCATAGGGACGACCCCATTTAAACTCATTTATGGAAAATCCTGTCATCTCCCGGTAGAGTTAGAGCATAAAGCCTATTGGGCTATTAGAAATCTGAATTTAAACTATAAGGCCGCCGGCGAAAAGAGAATCCTTGACATAAACGAATTAGAGGAACTCAGAAGAGACGCCTATGAAAATGCTAGAATCTACAAAGAAAGAACAAAACAATGGCATGACAAGCGTATATCAAGGAAAATCTTCAAGCAAGGCGACGCAGTCCTTTTATTTAACTCTAGACTAAAGTTATTCCCGGGAAAACTACGATCCAGATGGTCAGGTCCTTTTCATATCACTAACATCTTTCCCAGTGGAGCGATAGAAATTAAAGGCAAATCCACAGAACCGTTCACCGTAAACGGGCAACGTCTAAAACACTATCACTATGCGGAAACCAACGAAGATTCGCAAATCCTACACTTAGACGAAATGCCCCCAGGACCAATAGATTATACTTAACAGTTTCTTTGTCGAGCTTGCGACATTTAAACAAAGCGCTTAGTGGGAGACAACCCACAATTATTTTATTATTTTCTTATTCTATTACTATCATTTTCCTATTTCTTCCTTAATTATTCTTTTAATTTCTGTTTAGTATTCATTCCTGATTTATTTTAATTCAAAATAAATAAATAAATAAATAAATAAATAATAATAATAACCTTTTTTTTTCTTCTTTCGGCATTTGGCCAAATCCTAACTAAAACTCATGTTTTCTTTTCTCTAGACAACATTAACCAGATGGGACATATTGATCGTATGGGTATCAAATTCAGAGGAATGGCTCAGAAACAAAAGTTTGACGAACTAGCCACTAGAGAGATGCTACCTAGTTTATATGCTGATGATTGGGCTATGACTGCCCTTGGACTAAGAGAAAGTGTCCTGTATTTGCTGAATCAGATAGGATGGGAGACATCCCCTATCCTAAGACATTTCGCCACCTACCGGAGACTCACACTAGAATTCCTTAGCTCATTAATCTATCTACCCAGCCATGGAAAAGGAATTAGCAGAGGTTTTATCCAGTTTAGAATGTTCAACATGGAGTACCAATTTAATATTAGAGACTTTACAAACCTATTGGGTTTTCCTACCTCCTTTGACACATTCACAGTAAGCCAGGAAGAACTTTTTGAGTATAGAGAGCTTGAACACTTTTGGGGTAGTTTGACTGGAAATGATGAACCCGAGGACCATGAGTTTCTCCCTGGAAACATTCATAACCCGGCCTTCCGCTACTTCCATGGGATCCTCACCCACACCTTATTTGGAGAGAAGCCAAACAACACTTCAGTTTCACGTGATGAACTCTTCATCCTATTCTGTGCTTCTCAGAGCCGTCCAGTAAACGGTGCCACCTTTATGCTAGCAAATTTAGACCACCTTATCCAAGATGAGCGAGCACCCATTAGATTAGGCGGTTTGATAACCATGATTGGCAACGCTATCGGGTTACGTCAGTCGATTCTCGACCTAAGCCCTTTTTGTGGCATTACTACTATGAGTATACCCTTCCTCTTCAACACCTTGTTTATAGCAAACCTAGGATCTGATGAGTTTGAGCTTATTATTAATAACCAGGTTCTTTGCCTATTTACCTTACCCGATCCTAGGACTAGCATTCATGACCGCAACAACTGGCTCTACAATCTGAACGAAACCCCCACTCCTGCTAGATCCACTGAATCCATCCAGGACTATGAGATTTGTGATGACTATGAGACTTATAATGACCAGATCCCTTATGCTGAATCTGAACCTCAGACACCATCTGGCTATTATGATATTGACCCTCCTCCTCAGCCGGTTCAGACCGAAGAATCAGCAATATCCGACCTCCGGCATCATATGCCCGGAACTGATTATAACACCGCCATTGAAGCTTTGATGTCAGAACAAGACGCCCTCAGAGAAGAATTTACTGACATGAGACACGAAGTTCTAGGATACATGAGCAGTATGACAGATCAGTTTCACGAGTTGCTACACCGTGTTAACTCTTTTGCTCCTCCGGCCAGAGATCGTGCAGATGGATAGAATTTAGTTATTTTTCTTAGCTATCTAGTTTTAAGTTAGATTATTCATTAATGTTATTTGAATTCATGTTCGCATTTGTTTCCTTTTCACATTTCTTTTGTTTTTTTTTCTTTCCAATATTACATTATGATCATTTTATTGAAGCTATTTATTTAATTTTATTATGCAATAGCTATTATATTCTCTACTGTTGCTACCTATAACTTATTGAATTATTCATGCACTATTATGCAAAGTAGAATAGCATGCAAGATAAATTAATTAGCAAGATAAAATAATCTAAAAACAAAACAAAATAATAAAAATAAATCCATTACCAAAGTAATTCTGTAGAACGCTACTGAAGTCTTGCCAAAAAGAATGTGTGACGAGCGTAACACAATTTATGAAGAACGGCACGCCAAGAGCCTGTTACGAGCGTCACACCCCTGTGACGAGCGTAACACCTTTCTGACTAGGTGAACGTTACATAGCCGTTGGAGACGAACGTTACACAATTTCATTTTTTATCTTCCCCATTTATTCACATTTACCCACATTTATTTACTTTTCAACCACTTTTCTCTCAAACTTCCAAATTCTTTTCCTATAAATACCCATCAAAACCTCCCTTCATTCACCACAAACAATTCTCTCCTATCAAATACATTTCTTTTCTCTCCAAATTACTCCTTCAAATTCATTCATCACTATGGCGGGAAATCAGAATTTCGGAAATATCATCTTCCGATCCGAAGACGAAAATTATCAAAGGGAGCAATTCGAGCGTTTCCAACAGCGAGGCGTCGTCTCCACCAGGTACCCTGATTTTACTTGTTTACACCAATTAGGATTACTCCAAGGTATCGAATGGATGCTCCGTCAAGCCGACTTAACCTTTCTATGCACCCATAACCAACCAACATACCCCTCCCTAACCTTAGAATTCTTAAGTTCATACGCATACACCACTTCTGCCGGTGAAGATGAATTTTTAACCGGCACTGCAACCTTCCGAATGTTCAACACCGAGTACTCCTTAACCCAAAACCAATTGAGTACCATGCTACACTTTCCCACAGAAGGTCAAGTCTACCCCAGAATCCCTCCCGAAATAAACTGGAGCACAGTTGCCATTTCCACCCTTTTTAAGAAAATATCCGGTCTAGATGCCTACAACTGGGAAGAACTCCTTCTTTCCCACATACATAACCCAACCATCCGATATTTTCTCCGGATCCTACAAAACACAGTTTTTGGAAGACCAAACAACAGTAAGGTCAACGCAAAAGAACTATTCTTCCTCGAATGCGTCTTCGAACCGACTGCTAAGGTAAACGCTGCCTCTTTTCTACTTCATCATATCCGCACCTTATGTGCTAGAGGCCGCCAACCCTTTGTAATTGGTGGATTAATCACCACCATTGCACTTGGCTTAAACTTAGGGGACCGACTCCAAACCTTAGAATCCCTACCTCCCCTATTTATGGATATCAACTACTGTCGATCCAGCCGCATGATTAAGAATAGAGTAGGAGGAGGATATTATCTTATGGTGAACAACCAGGCCATCCCAAGCGTTGTCCTACCCAACATGGCCCTGACCGATGTCACAAACCGCAACCGCCTCCTCTATGATCTAAATGCTCCCGAAGCCACCGAGCCTTCACAAGCAAACCCGCCCACAGACGAGTTTGAGGAAATGGAGCAAGGTGATCAGCCTCCCGCACAACAATCCGTCCCGCTCAACCCTTCCGATAATGCAACTGGCCCATCCTCCCAACGTCGTCGACGAAGAAGGCCTGCAACCAACGACGACATCATGGATGCTATTGATGGTATGCAGGCACAGAATGTCGAGATGATGCAGATGATGCGTCAAATGCAACAACAACAGGATGCTAGGAATGCCACTACCGACACTACGCCAAAAAGGTTTTTTAACAGCGCATCTTAGACAGCGCTTTTAAAAGAAAGCGATGTCTAAGGTTAAAATAAAAATAAAACACGGAAAATGTTCTAAAAAAATAATGAAAGCGCTGTCTAAGGGGGGGTCTTAGACAGCGCTTTTAGAAAGCGCTGTCTAAGACCCCCCCTTAGACAGCGCTTTTAGAAAGCGCTTTTAAATATAGACCTTAGTCAGCGCTTTTGAGAAAGCGCTGTTTAAAGTCTTTCAATTAAAAAAAAAATTAAAACCAAAAGCGCTGTCTAAGGTGGGGGTTTAGAAAGCGCTTTTGGAAAGCGCTGTCTAAGGCATATCTTAGAAAGCGCTTTCCACAAAAGCGCTGTCTAAGGTCTAATTAAAATTAAATTTCAGACTTCTATTTTCGTTCTCAGTTCTTTTTGTTTTCCCTCCTGCGATTAAACCCCTCCAGCGAACCCTAACAGCGAACGAGAATACATTGTTTCAAACTAACCACCTGAACTCTCTCTCCTTCTCATAAACCTCTTGCCACCAGAACTCGCTCCGTCGCGCCAGAGGCGGCTGAGTTGATCAGAAATGTCCACCAATACCCTCATCTAATACCTTTCAAACTCATCTCTCCAAATCACAAGTATAAACTAAGAAACCTAGGTTACGAGAAGTGAAATTAAATCAAGGTATAGACTTAATCCGAACTCAAACCTTAAGGGTTTGGTTCGAAGATTCAAGTGTTGCATCGTGGTAACATTATTGAAGCAAAGAAGTGGATATTGGAGTTATCTACCTATAAGGCAGAGATTGTCTTGGAAATTGTTAAAGGTGAAAGTCATGAAGATGAAGAATAAAGAAATCTAGAGGAAGAAGAAAACCAGGTAAACTATCGAATTCCTTGCTTTGCACTGTGATGTCTTCTTCTTCTTCTTTGAATGTAGTATGTAGGATTAGGTTCATTGTTGTTGTTATGGATACTTAATAAAGGATCTGATTAAAGTAGATGTTGGGACATGTTCAGAAGATGCATCTCCAAAAAAAAATGCCTTTGCATTAAAAGTGGTTACAGGGATGCATTTCCGAAATCATTCTATTGTTTATACGGAGACGGAGATGTGGGAGATACATCTCCGAATTAAATTTTAACAAAATAAAAATATCTCATCAATTTGAGATGGCAAATGTGTGAAAAATGTGCATCTAAATATGCATCTTTATTTTTAAATTTTCATGGTGGTCAAGAAACACTCCATAGAGTTTAAAGAGCAACCCACTTATATATGCATGAGTTTGTTCAATTCCTCCTGTCATAATATTAAACTTATTAGCTTCACTTGTTGCACTTTTGCGGAGCATAGTAACACAAAACATAACATATTGCAACAACTAGGAACAACTTGAAAATAAATAAAAGAATTCCCTCAAACTTCCCTCAAACCTCTTGGCGTATCGGATACGTTATTGAAGTTTATATTAACATTGGTTATGTATAGGTTTTTGAAGTTTAAAATGAATTGAACTTTATAATTGTTAGGATATTCAAAGATACTAACTTAGTTATGTATTTTCGTCTGGATTAATTGTTTACTTTAATAAGTAGGAAAACCATGGATAAAACATGGATCTGTGCCGATCGAATGACCAAAGAGTACGAGAGTGGGGTTTTGGAATTCGTTAAGTATGCTGTTCAACACGCTGAAAACCCCAGACGAATGCATTGTCCTTGCTTGCGTTGTTGTTATATTGGTAAGGTTGACGCACATGGATTGAAATCGCATTTGCTAAGGCATGGAATTGATCAAAGTTATCAGTGTTGGATATTTCATGGTGAGAAAATTAACGAGAATGTTGAATCGAGTGGAAAAAGTAATACGACCTATGCTTCATACGACAAAGACACGGAAACATACGATTGTGATCGAGTTGAAGAGATTGTAGAAGCACTGGAAGAAGATCTTCATGATTGTCCTGAAATGTTTGAGAGGATGGTAAGCGATGCAGAGAAACCGTTGTACAAAGGTTGCACTAAATTCTCAAGACTTTCTGCGATATTAAAGTTGTACAACTTAAAGGCGGGCAATGGATGGTCGGATAAAAGTTTCACAGAGTTGTTGGCCCTTATGAGAGAAATGCTACCGGATGATAATGTTCTTCCTAATCGAACCTATGAGGCAAAAAAAATGTTGTCCTCTATTGGCATGAGCTATGATAAGATACATGCTTGTCCTAACGATTGCATTTTGTTTCGTAACGAATATGCAATGTTAACTGAGTGCCCTAAATGCGGTTTGTCTCGATATAAGAAAAGATTATCTCCCGCAAAAGTCTTATGGTATTTTCCGATAATTCCGAGATTTAGGCGCATGTTTCGTAGTGAAACCGATGCAAGACATCTTACTTGGCATGCAGATGAAAGAATTATTGATGGAAAGTATCGGCATCCGGCTGATTCACCACAGTGGTCGAAGATTGATAATGATTATCCTGAGTTTGGATCAGAAGCAAGAAACCTTCGATTGGCATTATCTACTGATGGAATGAACCCACATGGTCTTCAAAGTATCTCACATACCACATGGCCTGTGATTCTTATGATTTATAACCTACCTCCGTGGCTATGTATGAAGCGTAAGTACATGAAGCGTAAGTGCATGATTTCGTTATATTTTTGTTTTCGATTGCTTTGATTATAAGTTATATCTGATAATGCATGATTTCTTTATTTTTTTGTTTTCAATTGCTTTGATTATAAGTTATATTTGATATTTGATGGTTTCCTTGGTTTATTACAGGTTAGACATGGCTGATGACCAACATGAGGAAGTTAGTAAAAAAGTATCCGCGGAAGAAGAAATTCGAAGAGGCATCACAGTAATGAGAAGGGTGGTCCAAGGAAGATCTCGAGGCATCATACTAGATGTCTATTGGAGCAACCAGGGACAGCTTATAGAACCTAATGGGCATACCTTAACTAGTTTTATCGGTGCACTAGTAAGGAATGAAATTCCCATTACATGTGATGATTGGAGAAACAAAGAGCTGAATGAGTCCAAAGAAAAAATTTGGAGTGAGATAAAGGTACAATCATTTGGCCCTTAATTATACGGTATCAATTATGTTTTTTCAATTACCGATACTAACTATCAATCTGTATGTTTTTCTTAGCGATGTTTTAACATCGAAGAAGAAAGAAGAGGTTTTTGTATGAAATTGGCCGGAAAGCTTCTAAGAGGGTTTCGGACATTTTTATCATCCAAGTTCCTTAAGGATGCGGATGGTAATTTGTGGATGCGGAGCTTCCTAAAAAATATGAAAGTTTGATATCGGATGAAGAATGGGAAGCTTTCAAATCCAAAAGACAAGACCCGGTTTTTCAAAGAATAAGTGCTACAAATCGGAAAAGAGCATCAAGTCCCGCATATCCGTACCAAAAAGGACGTGTCGGATATGGACGCTTAGAACAATCCATGGTAAGTATTTATAAATTGCGATAACAAATTTGTTCATCATATATTAGTTTTATCTGATCAAATTGTATGACTTAATGTGTAGCTGCAGAAGGAGGAAAGTTCAGAAACATCTCTTCCTGCACATGTTTTGTGGAAGGAAGCCCGTGTGGGCAAATCTGGGGTTCCTCAAGAAGAAGTTTTACACGTATACCAGAAATGTGTAAGTATAACATTTTTTCATTAATTGAATAACATTTTTATACACAAATATTTGACAAGTATACGGTATTCATCTGATTTTTCAGGAGGAGCTATCTCAGTCTTTATCTCCCGATGATACTAAGGGCATACTTAGTCGGGCATTAGATGTCCCTGAGTATTCTGGTCGGGTGAGGGGTAAGGGATTTGGAGTCACTCCGACCTCCCTGAGTATTAAAAAAGGAAAGGCTCCTAGTAATCGGGAGCTTCATGCAAGATTGGAAGCCATGCAAGCTGAGCTTGATGCATTGAGGAGAGAAAGAGAGGCTAGCGCCTCAACAGTATACAGAGATGCTTCGGACAAAGACAGTATCAATTGTACCTTTCAGCCGAACATTCCAGAGGTAATTACATATAATTGTCTTAAATTGAACTATTTGCTTAAATTATGTATTTGACATATATACACATTAACGATTTCTTGTTATTATTGGTTTTAGGGCATTTCCCATTGTCAGCTGTATTTGTCGTCACCATACTATCGGATGGTTGGCAAGGGAAAAGTGCATAACGTTAGCGGAGTATTACTCCACACTAGAGAGCTCCCTGCTGGATGTTTGAAGGTATCAGTTGATATTGTAGTTGAGCCGAATGCAGCATTACCATATCCTAGCGATGATTCGGATGCAACAACGGTGCACGAAGCAGTAGGTTCGTTTGTTGCATGGCCGACAAACCTCATATGCGTAGGATATGAGGTATGCTTAAAACTTATGTTAACTTTAATGTGTATATTCAAAGTTTAAAATTTATGCTTAACATTTTACTTACATATTTTACTTGGTTATGTTAAATAGACTCCCACAAAATCCAAATCAAAAGATAATGCGATTCCACGGCATACCGAGTCCATGGTTTCAAGAAAAGAGGTAATATACAATTATATGACATATATTCATGGAAGTTGTTACATTCTTAATTTGATCTAACTATTTATATGACATGTAGCTTCAAGAAAATGAGGTTAGCAATGCCTCCGCACAACAAAAAAAGGAGGTTAGCAACGCCTCCGCACGGGTAAAAAGTTCTGGTGCTAAGAAGACCGTAGCTAGGAAAAAACCTACCACCAAGTATAGGTCGTGCCTCAGGACATTTCTAGAGATGACCGATATACCGACCGAAGGTGTTCGGACTGTACATATGGAGGTAGGGATTTTCGGCTTTGATTCCGAGAAATTGTGTATTATCTTGACTCGTTAGGAAATGATTGGACAACATACCCGGATATGAAGGTCCTAATTGACACGTAAGTGAGAATGTTCAAAAATTTTCTTAGTTTATGTGAATTGTTCTAATTGCTTCATTTTTATTTTATTAGCGTCCTACAAGCTTTTCGGGCCCAACGAGATATCCAAACCTCAAGGAGGGGCGCCAACTCCATTACATGGATTAAAGTGGCGGTATATTTTTAATTACCACATTTTTTATTATATTAGTGATGACACTTGATAAAACTTAGGATTTATAATCCATATTTTTTTTTCATATGTAGTGTCCTCAACAACGTAATCAAATAGATTGCGGGTATTTCATGTTGAGGTTTATGCGAGATACTCTTGCTTTGGGCCGATTAAAGATTCCCACCGATGTATGTATTTCTAACTTATGAGTTATTTTTATATTTACACATATCTCATATAATTAAATAGTTGGAATTAATTCAAAATATGTTATATTATTATGTAGTACTTTGATGAATTCAAGTGTGCATTTTATACAAAGGATCAAGTGGACGAAATCAAAGAGGAGTGGTGTCAATTCATGATAAAGCTCAATGTTTGTTCATAAATTTGTGTAATTAATGTGTACATTTGTAGTATATGTTATGACTTGTAAATGTGTACATAAATTTGTATATATTTTGATACATTTAAGGCAAAATTGGTTTGAATTGGTATATATATATATTGTTAGCCAAAAATTGGTAGAAAAAAGGCCAAAATGGCATATATAAAATGTGATAATTGTCTGTCAAAATCTGGTTGAAAACAGGTAGAAATTCTGGTTTATAAACCTGGAAAAAATGTGGTTTAAAACAAAAGCTTCAAAAATTTTCGTATACCTTAGACAGCGCTTTTGTAAAAAGCGCTGTCTAAGGGGGGGATTAGAAAGCGCTTTAGGCAAAAGCGCTGTCTAAGGGGGGGGGGGGCTTAGACAACGCTTTTTGAAAAGCGCTGTCTAAGGTATACCTAAAAAAATTAAAATAGGAGGGTCTTAGAAAGCGCTTTTGGCCAAAGCGCTGTCTAAGGGGGTGGGGCTTAGACAGCGCTTTTCAAAAGCGTTGTCTAAGGTATACCTAAAAAATTTAAAATAAGAGGGTCTTATAAAGCGCTTTTGGCCAAAGCGCTGTCTAAATGGGGGGGGGCTTAGACATCGCTTTTAAGATTTAATAAAGCGTTGTCTAAACCTTTAGCAGCGGAGGTTTAGACAGCGCTTTAAAGCGCTGTCTAAGGCTAAAAAAAGCGTTGTCTAAGGTCTTGTTTGTTGTAGTACGACCAGCGGTTTACTGAGTTGTTCAGCAGGTTCGACAACTTAGACTTACGTCAGCGATCACCTGGCCCAAGAACCAGAGGCGGAAGGCAGCCTTAGTTGTAGTTTCTTTTTCCTTTCCACATTGTATTTCATTTCCTTAAAACATTGGGGACAATGTTTAGTTTAAGTATGGGGGGGAAACCATGTTCTTTCTATTTCCATTTTTCAAGTATGTACCTTTCCCTTCATTGTTATTTTAATTATTATTTAAAAAAAAAAATCTATTATTTTAAGTTAAGTCCCGAGTGTGAACAAATTTCTATTATCTATTCCCTCAAATTTCCATGAGCCACAACAAAAATTCAACACCCAATAAGTATAAAGGTTGCTCATCTTATCGATCTTGAGACGAATTAAGACAAAGACCACTACCGCCAAACACTCTAAACGAACCTCAACATGTTAGATCAGATAAGTACCTATTATACCAATCCCTTGAACTTTTAGTTTTATAGTAACCCCGAGTAGTTTATACAAGAAGTCAGCACCATCCTAATAGCAAACTACGTGGAGAGCCGATGAATATAAGTGAATGATTCCCAAAGTAACATAAAAAAAATATAAATATATCAGGAAATGCACTAAGTAAGTTAGGTGATCCTTACCAGATCATTTAATCTAAAGGTTGCAGATCATACAAAAGCATAAGATGAAAGATCCATTATGAGTTGGTTCAGCAGGTATCTGGTACTGAACTTGGTAGGGCGGACTACGGTCCGATCCCCCGCAATTTGCAATGGACTGAATAACGAAGTTATCCGACTTATGTACCAGAACTTCTAGCTAAAAGGGGATCAGAATCACTAACCGGTTACTCCACTATGTGCGCGAAAAGATAAAGGGCTTAATGTGATTTCGCTTGAATGAAAACGGGTGAAATAAGAGTGAAGGAACCAGGATAGCTATCATAGTGTACTTGAACCGATTTGCATAAGGTGGGGTTATCTAGGTTGTGGCGGTGGTCGTTGATGTCAAGATCTAACTCAAGTTACTTCTAAACAAAGTCTACATGCAGCCTAATACGAATTGACGTGTGTTTTGAAATTTCATCTGGCTAAAAAAAAAAAAATTCTTAACAAGTTCTATACTGTATTTTGCTTGAGGACAAGCAAAGATCTAAGTATGGGGGAGTTTGATAACATGAAACTATATCATATTTTAGGACTTAATTCAATTAAATTTTATCATTATTTATTTCAGTTCACTTCATTTTATTAGATATTACGCGGTATTTTCTTCCTATTTGTCTCAGGTGGCTTATTTTGAAGCACAAGTAAAAATGGAAGAAAAGGAGGTGCAAAAAGGAGAGAAAATGAACCAAATATCAAAGCCCAGCCCAAAGTACAAAAATACAGGTGCTGTGCCTGTGACGGACGTCACAGAGGCTGTGACGGACGTCACAGAGGCTGTGACGAGCGTCACGCCTTGCACACTCCTGTGACGAACGTCACACATGGTGTGACGAGCGTCACACCAGTCCCCTACATTTTTGGCGCAAGGAACGCTTCAGAGACGTTGAGGGAGAGTTGAAGCCGATATCCACGCCTAAGTACTTTGCACGTTGAAGACCTTTGGAAGCGGAAGCAGTTACTCAAGGCACCAATATAAATAACCACTTTCCAAACCCAAAAGGGGTCCACGCTTTTTCCATATTTTTCCTTTTGCCGTTTTCGCTTTTGCCTTTTTCTCTTCCAGCAACTTAAGCATTATTTTTACAGCATTGCTTTTACGAGTTTTACACTATTTCCCTTGCAATTTCTATTTCCTTTTTAGCATTTAGTTAATTCTTTTCGCACAATAGTTTCTACACCGGAAACTATTGTGTACCTTTTTATCGGATCTAACCTTACGTTAGAATCCAGTTTTTATTTCCTTCGTTTTAATTTGTTGTTTAATTGAAGAATCCAAGAACAAATCCTACCGGCTTGTGGTGGAGTGTTCAAGACTATTGTTTAACTCATTCAGGTTCTTTAATTATTATTTAATGCTTTATTTTATTATTTATTTATATTATTTGCCTGGGATGAGTCTGTTTATGCATGATAAGTATTTAAGTTTGTTTAGCATGTCTGGCTAATTCGCTTAGATATCGGTATGTAAAGTAAGCGGAATAAGGAATCAAAACTAAGTCGGTTTAATTAAATTTAAAATCAAAATCACTCTTTTTACGGTCTCAATTTACAGGGTTAATAACAAAGGTTTTTACGAAAGTAAAAGACATAAAGAAGTTAAAATCAATAGAGCGAGAGTTTGAGGTTTTAATTGGACAGTGTAAATTAGACATTAATTCTAGATCAGGGTGAGAGCAAGTTTTAGAGTTAATTAAATTCTGATCTTTTCCAAAAAGTATTTTTAAAGATAGAATGTGAGAACGAGAGTTAAGCATTCGAATTTAATTATATAACCTAAGTCAACAGAGCGAGAGTTTGAGATAAGGGTGTTTAAACGGTCAGTGTTTTCTTAAAAAGAGTTTCTACGGACTTTATTGCTTTCAAAAAATGGTTTTTGACTTAATTATAAGTGACAGCTACATTAACATAAAATCACGGTTTATTCAACAGAGCGAGAGTTTGAGATAAAACTTTTAATCAATAAAGTCAACTGAAAAGATTTATTTTAAAACCAGGAAACCGACAAAGAATTGATTCCCTAATTACGACGAACTACATACCGATATCCGCTTATTAATATTTAATCTAGATCCTAGTTTAGTTTTTAGCTTTTCCCCCAAACAATCAAACATTATCCACCTTAGCTTTACGAAGTAACCTTAGATAACGGTATATCGATTCATAAGTCCCTGTGGGATCGATATCTTTTAAAACTACGCGATAGAACTGTGCACTTGCATTTTGTACCCCATTCTCGACTCACAAAGTCGAGCGATCAGAAACCTATACTTCCTCCTATTATCTTGATGTGCACGATGCGTGATTGATCTCGAATATTGGTATTCCTTTGCCAAAAAACATGGCAAAGTTTCATGCATTTGCATATCATCAACTTGCATTGCATATCATCTTCTAGAAACAAAAACTTACACCATATTCTACCCTTTGTCCAGTAACACTGACTACTCGACACTGGTACGAGACACACCGTAACTACAGGATGACGCTCGAACAACTTGAAGCAAACCAAGTCTCGATGAGGACAGACATTGACTCCATGCAAGCGAAGATGGAGCGTTTACTTGAAATTATGTTGCTCTTAGCCCAGAAGGAGAAGGATGCTGAGACTAGCTCCGAAGCCAGAAAAGTTGCTACTCAGTTTGGATCACCATCACTTAGTATCCATGGAGTAACAGAACTTTATGGTAACCTCTCCCAGCCTAGAGGAGGACCGATCCCTATTCCGATCCCAATGGACAATGTGAAACCCCATGAGCATTTTGCCACGTCTGCTCGGCATGGATCCATGATGGGTGATGAAGATCCGTATGACGGTTTCTTCATGCCACAACTCGCCAAACCTGTTGTTGGAGGTCTCCTAGACCCAACTATTGAGAGACTCCATGCTTTGGAGGAAAAATTCAAGTCCTTGGAGGTTCACACTACTCCCGGTTTGGATGTTGTTGACATGTGCTTGGTACCAGGTCTGGTGATTCCCCAGAAATTCAGTGTCTCAAATTTTGATAAGTACAAAGGGATCAGTTGCCCGAGAACTCACCTTAGAGCTTATTGCCGCAAGATGGCTGCCCACATCAGTAATGATCAACTCTTGATTCATTACTTCCAAGATAGTCTCAGTGGGGCATCCTTGGAGTGGTATATGCAACTAGAGAGAGGACAGGTCCAATCATAGAGAGACCTTGCTGAAGCCTTCCTTAGGCATTATCAGTACAATACTGATCTAGCACCCAATCGCACCCAGCTGCAAGACATGACTCAACGCAGTAATGAGTCATTTAAGGAGTACGCACAACGTTGGAGAGAGCTAGCAGCTCGTGTCCAACCTCCTCTCCTTGACAAAGAGCTGATTGATATGTTTATGGGAACTCTGCATACCCAATACATGGAGAAGATGGTAGGGTCCAGTTTCCTTACTTTTGTTGAGGTTGTCTCCGTGGAAGAACGAATCGAGATCCAGATCAAGAAGGGAAAGCTACCTTGCGCTGCCAATGCTTCAAGTGGGATGAAGAAACCTTATCCTAATCTCCCAAAGAAGCCAGAAGGGCAGACCAACGCCATAATGGGAGGGGGGATATAGGACACATCCGTATGTTCGTACGCCTTACCAACAGGTTGTCGCTGTCATCCCAACACCATATCAGCCACCCTATCAACAGCCATATCAACAACCATATCAACAGCCTTATCAACAACCAGCTTACCAGCAGCCGCATCAGAATCAACAGCAACATGCTCCACAACAACGTCAACCTAACCAACAGAGGGCAAGGAGGCCAGAAAGACATTTTGATCCATTGTCAGTACCATACATCAAGATCCTTCCCTACCTGCTAAAGGATGGATCGGTTGTTTTGAAGGAGCTAACACCCGTAACTCCGCCCTATCCACCAGGCTACGACGCCAATGCTCACTGCGAGTATCACATGGGTGCCCCAGGGCACACAGTGGAGAATTTAAAGGCTTTCAAACACAAAGTCTAGGACCTGATTGACAGTAAGGCAATTACTTTCACGCCAGTTAGGCCAAACGTTGCAACAAACCCCATGTCGGCGCATGCGGAGCATAGTGAAGCTCGAAGATAGAGCTCCTCACCGGCATGAACAAGCAGAGCAATCCCGCCAGTGGATCAAAAGATGAAGGCCCGTTTCTTTGAATGAAGGCGATCATTATGCCATTTTTACCCTTTCACATTCTTGTAATTTATTCTTGTTTGTCTAAGTACTGTATGCTTTAAACATTGTTATTTGTATTTGGTTTTATTAATGGGATGATTATGCATGCTTTGAATCAACCTGTCATATTCACTCATATTATCCCAATTGCAAATCACAAACACACACTTTTCCACTTCACTTTCTTTATCACACTATTGTTAGTAAATGTTGGAAGGAGGATGACGAAAACAAAATACTCATAATTGTTTATTGTATGCTTTCGGATAAAATCCTGCTAATGATGTACAAGCATTGTTTTAAATCCCCAAACACTGGAGAGATAAGGAGTTAATCCCTAGTCAACCACTTCGAGCCTAGAAATAGGAGTTTCTTTCGGATCAACAAACCCTTACGTTTAACCTGGGGCAGGGTAGTGTTCAGTTAATCTAACTACACTTTCGAATTACAAGATGAAATATCCCATACAAAGATCAATCACATGATATTCTTCGCACACATCTTGAAGTGTCGAAGGAACCATACAAATCCAAATTTTATGTCGGTTGTTCTTCAATGACAAATGACTTGGCAGTCACAATTCCAAAAAAAATCAAAGAAAGAGCCCGCTAAGTCAAACATCCAAAAAGGAGGCTTAGGCAAAAACTGGGGCAGTCCCGATGCATTAAAGCTTCAAACAAAACAGTCCATGCAAAAGTTAGGGATAAAAAAAAACAAAAATCAAGAGAGACAATGAAAGTCCTCAACAAAACAAACTAAGATTCAGTGACCACTATACCCAAATCAAAGGGTCACCAACATCCATGAAGAGCAAAATGAGATGACTGTCATTTCAAGGGATCTTGCACTGCTGAACTCTCATCAAAATAAAGTATGTATCGATTTAACTGAACATAGGATTGGAGATCATCATGAAGAAGGGGTGGGTTAAAATGAAGTTTGAGCCTTATATCCTTTTATTTCAATAACCATGAACCAAGCCATGTTACAACCCTCAAAAGACCTAATTGAAGTAATGTTTATTCTGAAAGCATACTACGACAAGGTTGCGTAAACTGACTCCTAGATATTTGCTAATTTTTTATTCTCACTATATCACTCACACGCTAGCTAAAATCAGCATCGCGTTTGGACTCTTGGTCCACTCGCCACACACTACCACGACACTCCAAATGAATGATTGTTTTTCAAAACGTGCATAGCTATTGCATTAAAATCACCATTTATTGAGTGAACAATTCTTAACTACAAGTCAGTATTTGACATCGAGAAAATTCCAACAAGGGGCAATTCAAGAGGCACCTGATCGTCGGTGATGACGCGAAACAAAACCATCTCATAATCCTATGAATCAGGGGCATGGCATCTTTTTGATTATATTGACTTAAGAAGTAGTCAACATAAGATAAATCTCCAAGCATCGGTTGATTAGAAAAAAAACACTTGAATACTCAGTACGTCTGGGGCAAGTCCCCCAAAGGCAAAATTAGGGCAGGCCATGGCCAGATTTGGACACTGAAAAAAAAAACAACTCAGACCATGTCATGGGATAATCATTCCTAAAGGTTTCCTTTCAAGGAGAATTCCTTTGAACACCTTACAGACTGGGGCAAGACAAGTTGCAAGGGGCAAGATTCCCTTCATATCTTCAAGTCAGTCAAGCAGACCGCGCCAGACGCTGGAAACTGCTTAAATTGACAACCAAAATGTCAAAAGTTCATACCGGTACAATATCACATCTTGACAAGAATCCTTAGGACACATCAAAGGCATAATCATCATGTGTTGATCACGTCGCTATGCTCAGTTACAGGCGGGCCAGACATCCCGGAAGAAGAATCAAGATTGTCTCAAAGACAAATACACAACATTATCAGCAAAAGATCAAACTTGGGGCACCAAGGGTATCCACATCCGTTGTGTGCTCATCACATCATCAACTACCGAGTGTCGGGAAGTCAGATCCTTCCACCAACCAAAAGTCCAATCCACAACGACAATTACCAAAAAACTCAAAGTCTACCTTGCTGGCACCCACACAGAAACAAATCCAACCAGCATTGGTATCCAGAAAAGACATCACCTTTGAAAGGGGGCCAATCCCTATCAAACCAATAATCCTCTGCATTCAAACATGCATCACATGCATCATCTCATACATCTTTGCACGCATATCATTTATGCACATAAACACGAATCAAAATCCAAGGTTTAGTCGTAGGCATCCATGCCAACCTTCAGTTGAGTCATTGTTTTCCTCTGAGTGATTTCCTACCTTATTATCGAGTGTTCCCCATTGAGTTACATCCTTTAAACCTTTGTTGATAAGATGTTATCCTCAGCTAAGTCAAACATTGTTTCTTTAAACACTTACCTTGTTTCGCGTTGAGCGCCCCTCAATGAGTCGTTTCCTGTAACATTTTATTGATAGAAACTACATCTCCCCCAGAGAATATTTGTTCTGCAACCTTTAGTTGTTGATACCCCAAGAAGTATTACCCAGTAATGTTCCAATACTACCCAGCAAATCGGGTTTACTGAACTTTGACAGTAGCCCTATTTTTCCAAATATTTTTCTCACTATCATCCTTTTGGTGAAAGTCCATTGAAGAATAATATTAATCATCGTATTGTTTATGACAACCGTTATCCTTTTGGTAATGGTAAGTCCTTGACATTTGTGATCTTACTGTCATCCTTTTGGTGTCGAAGATCCTTGAAGTTTTGGTCCAACCTTCATCCTTTTGGTGAATGTCGGCCTCTTATTATTAAAGCTTATTGTCATCCTTTTGGTGGTAACAAGTTTTGTCGTGATCTTACCGTCATCCTTTTGGTGTCGGCAATCCTTGAAGTTTTAGGCCTAACCTTCATCCTATTAGTGAATGGCGACCTCTGCAATAATTACAGCCTACCATCATCCTTTTGTCGATGGTGATCTTTGTTATTATGTCTAATCATCATCCTTTTGGTAATGATGTCTAGTTCGACTTGATTATCATCCTTTTGGTGATAACCGATTTTGTTGTTTAATCTTACTGTCATCCTTTTGGTGTCAGCAATATTTAAAGTTATTATAACTTGTTATCATCCTTTTGGTGGTAACAAGTTTCGAAGTTATGATCTCACCTTCATCCTTTTGGTGATGGTGATTGTTGATTCATTATCATCCTTTTGGTGATAACGAGTCATGTTGTTTGTAGTACTTTCATCCTTTTGATGATGGTGATTGTCGACTTATTATCATCCTTTTGGTGATAACAAGTTTTATTGTTCTATCCTACCTTCATCCTTTTGGTGACGGTGATCTGTAAAAGTTATCGACTTATTATCATCCTTTTGGTGGTAACGAGTTTTGTTGTTTAATCCTACCTTCATCCTTTTGGTGACGGTGACCATTTGAGTTATTGACTCATTATCATCCTTTTGGTGATAACGGGTTTTGCTTTGATCTTACCCTCATCCTTTTGGTGATGGCGATCATTGAGTTTGTTTCGGCTTATTATCATCCTTTTGGTGATAACAAGTTCTGTTGTTTGATCTTACCTTCATCCTTTTGGTGATGGTGATTGTTGTGACTTATTATCAACCTTTTGGTGATATCAAGTTTTGTCTTTTAATTATACCTTCATCCTTTTGGTGATGGTGATTGTTGACTTATTATCATCCTTTTGGTGATAACAAGTTTCGTTATTGGCCTTACCTTCATCCTTTTGGTGATAGTGATCATTGAAGTTAATTGACTTATTATCATCCTTTTGGTGATAACAAGTTTTTTTATTGTTCTTACCTTCATCCTTTTGGTGATGGTGATTACTGAAGTTATTTGACTTATTATCATCCTTTTGGTGATAACAAGTTTTGTTATTGGTCTTACCTTCATCCTTTTGGTGATGGTGATCATTGAAGTGGTTGTGACTTATTGTCATCCTTTTGGTGGTAACAAGTTTTGTTGTTGGATCTTACCTTCGTCCTTTTGGTGACGGTGATCTTTGAAGTTGATGAGTTAACTATCATCCTTTTGGTGGTAGCCTTGAAATTATACTCTCGGTAATGGGAAACTTTATCAGAATAACCATCATCTTTTTGGTGACGGACATCATCCTTTTGGTGATGGAAATCTTTGGATTGTGTCCAACTTTCATCCTTTTGGTGATAGCGAGATTTGTTGTTGATCTTACCATCATCCTTTTGGTGATGGCGATTGTCATACGGTGAACTGACTTCGGAGTGTTTTTGCTTTGGAAAGCAAATGTCGCGGATAGCAAGAGTCGCCACCGACTTTTCTTTTATCCAATAAGGAAGGGCGGAAAAGAACAGGAAAGACCTTGATTAGATTTTGGGTTCGGGAGGTACATTATACAAAGGGAAGGTGTTAGCACCCTTTGTATCCATGGTTATCCATGGGCTCTTAATTGCTGGATCACTTATGTTTTTCTTGTCTGAAAAAGTGTTTGTGAACTGCTTAGAAAATGTTTTGAAAAGAGAGTTTAGCTTTGTAATGATTCTTGTATGAATGTATACAAAGTATTTATCTCGCTTAATTTTGAAAGCTGTTTAGAAAAATATAACTTGGCAATGATTCTAGTATGAATGTATACCAAGTGGTGATTTTCTAGTAGATGTTTTGCAAAGTGTGATGTATGAAAAATGTTTTAGGTTGTGAGTCAGCATTTAAGAGTTATACCTACCCAAGGTCTTTATGGGCATTTCCTATCCTTATGAGGGTAAAATTGTCCTTACTATTGAGAAGTAAGTAGTTTTATCCTTTGGATGTAAAAGGGACATCGTAGGGTCATCGATTGGTCATTGAAGGCAACATTTGTAAGGATACCTTAGCATTCGAGGGGACGATCATCATTTAACCGTAGGCTACAACGACGGGTCATCGAGGGACAAAAATCATATATTCGCAGGCAACATCCGAGGGACTATGATTTATCTTATAGGGACATGATGATTTAACCGAAGAGTCTTTGCTAAGTGCATCCCCACATTCGCGGGACATGACCGTAATACCGTAATACCGTAATACCGTAAGGCAACAAAGAGAGGTCCAAGATCACATATTCAAAGGCAATGTTTTATAATCAATTAGGTAATTAGGATGAATCTCCACATTATAATCAATTAGGTAATTAGGATGAATCTCCACATTATAACCAATTAGGTAATTAGGATGAATCTCCACAGGGGTATCCCACAAATAAAGTGGAATACCTAGCAAGCTACCTTTTCCAGGAGTATGTGAGCCCTTACAATATTCAACAAATAAGTCAGAATACCAAATCAGGGTGCAATCGAGAGTTGCACCAAACCAAAAGGAATCACAACAGTAATAATGTCAGGTAAACCATGCATGGTTACAATAAAACATGTCAGATTAGCAAAAATCAGAACAGAAAAATCAACGACTGTCATGTTCGCTGCTGCCTCGCCTAGCGAGGGCCTGGCGAACCCTCGCTACATGTTCGCTTAGCGATGTGCTAGCGAACGACTGCGGGTTTTGAATTTAAGAACAGTACGATTTCAACAAGCTCCACACCCTATGGCATCCATTACAGAAATTTTATGGTTAAACATTCAAGATATCCATACATATTTAAATCCACATGCAAAACCTAAGATATATTTATAAATTCAATCATAATACCACATATAAATTGGAAGCATAAAGCGGTAGTGGTAGTGCAAACCTGTTGGCAATTGAATTGCAACGTTGAATTGGCAGATCACTCTTAGGGTTGGTGCCGGATTGAGTTGGGCGGAGGTAACCTTTGTGCAGATGAGTTTCCTTCAGGGTTTCCTTTAGGGTTGCTCTGAATTCTCTGGGTTAGCCTCCAGGGTTTGTTGTTCCTTCTTTCTGTCTCCGTCCCTCTGTCTCTCTTTTTCTCCCCCCCCCCTCTCTTCTGACTGAAGTTGGGGTATTTATAATGATTTTTTGTGACCTAATGGGCTCAGAATGAAGCCCAAAATTTCTGGTATTCGCAAGCTTCGCTAGGCGAGTGGTGTAGCGAAGGGTTCGCTAGGCGGAGGATTTTGCTCGCCTAGCGAGCAAGCCATTTTAAGCCATTTTCTGGATTTGGCCACCTGGGTGCTGGGTCTTTGTTCCTTTAAGATCAGTGTCTTGAAAAATGAATTGAAGTGCCTTGAAAAATGTCTTGCAAGATTAACGGGCAAATTTTGGGGTATGACAGCGATCCTCGTTGTATCCACTGTAACCATCATCCTTTTGGTGATGAGTATTATTGAAGCTCGGCTTATCCATCATCCTTTTGGTGATGACGATCCTGGAAATCGTGTTGAACTACTATCATCCTTTTGGTGGTGGCAATTTCTACTGTCGTCCTTTTGTCGCCAGGAAACCTGTTCAGTTTTTGTCCTCATGTCAATACGACCTCTGCAAGATCGAGTGTCGACTCGAGGTTGGCATTGATTTGGCATTCTACCCCTATTACCTTGGTGCTGTTTGAATCCATTGCATTTTCTTTCTGCATTTCTCCATTGAATTCCAAAGGACAAAATTCGGGTCTTTTGGTATTTAATTACCTTCCACCACGAATGTATGAAGACTGTTGTCATTCTTACCTTTTAGTTCAAGATAATTAAATAGGGGCAGCTGTCATACCCCAATTTTGTCCGGGCATTTTAAATTTTCGTAAATTTAATCTCATTTTTAATTTACATCATATGCACAGCATGACATGCATTTCATCATGAATAAAACCTGAAATATCAGCCGGAATAAACTTATTGAAAATACAGACAAATCAATTGAATCATTTCTCAAGAATGTGCAAAATCAACGGGTAAAAAGTTTCAAAATTAAAATGGCAGACGCCAGTATTATTAACCTACGATTCACGTAGTTTAACCTGGTGTGCCTGTTATATTTTCCAGCGGCTATTTCGGTTGCACTTTGACCCGTCTGAGCCTTTTTACCGATGAAAATTTATTTTAAAATTAAAAGAAACGCTGTATTTTTTTAATAAGTATATTTTGTGCTGATCATTTTAGCGCGTCCGATTTAATTTTTCGAGCAATTTTTCGCTCGACTTTTATTCTTTTTTAGTCGCTTTAATTTTATTCTTTCGCCAAAATGTTCAAACTAAATAAATAGGAATTTCCATGTCTTCATTTTAATTTTATCATGGTTATTTAGGAACTTGTGAATTTTCTTTGAATCGATTGAATTAATCCCATTTAAATCATCTAAAAGAAAGAGAAAACCTTGCAATTCTAATTGGTTTGTTTTTGTTGTTTAGTCTGAATGGTTGATTCAAATTAATCAATTAGCCAATATTGGATCCATGTCCATTTCTAGCCTCCAATAAAAATCAAATAATAGTAATTTAAGTTAAGAAAAAATTAAAAAATAAATAAATCTCTTGTTCCAATTGCACGGCGCCACGTGGCCATTCTTATCCTTCCCATTGATGATTACACATGGCCAGCTATAGACAGGTGGTGGAGAAACGGATCAAAGAGGCCTACCGCACACCAATTCTACAAGTCTCTCTACTCGCTAAAGGATAAAAAAAGGGAAGAAAATAAAATATTACTTATATTCTCTCACCAGCTGACACGGTGATCAGGGAGGGAGGAGAAAAGAAATTAAAAAAAAAGAGACTCCACTCACGCGTCTCACTCTCAATCTCACACACCATACTCTTTGTCACACAGATTCCCACTCATTTACTCACCTGCAGTCTCACTCACGGAATCTGAGGCGTCTCTCTCACTCCGCGTGGCAACAGACAGAAAAAAAGAAAAAAAAGGAAAAAGGAAAAGGAGGAATCATTATTCCTCTTCTTCAATCCCTCCACCTCACCGTCAAAACCCATCTCCTCCGTTCATCTCCCTTAAAACGTAAACAACCACCGTCACCTTCACAAATCCTCCAGAACACCTTTCCTTCCGCCGCGGAACCAACATCATTCCTCTCCTTCCTACACCTCGCAGCATCTCACCTCTTCCGATTTCTTCATCCACCGCCGTCACGAAACACCATTTTCCACCATACCCTCCGTCCGCCGTCTGACAGCAACAAACCATCACCGCTTCTATTTGCACCGTTAACCACTCACTCTCAATCATCCTCTTCCACCACACCTCACCGTGTCAAGCCCTGGCAAATATTTCCCAACCTGCAGTCACGCCAACACCACAAAGACGTCGTCACCCTCGACGCCCTTTCTTAAACCTCCTTATCACCGGCAAAGCACCACCGTGACGAGATCTCCGACAACAACAACGCTCACTGGCGCGCCTCTCTACGATCCTCACTTTCCTCACACCACAGATCCAACAAACAACACCGACAAAACCGCCACACCATCATTGACATCAACGAATTCAGTAACAATGCAAGATTCTGCAACATTTTAACAAGCTCAAATCACCCTTGGAATAGCTCGGATTCGTTTATACGCAAGGCAATCATTCTACCATGAAATCAATGTTATTCATCAAGGTTCAAGTGGTGTTTCGATTATTCCTCGGTTTTTTCTTTTGATATTATTTGACTTGTTGTGTGCCTTAGCTTAAGATGCATCTATCTTCATTGGTTCAAACTTGTGGGTTGCAGTTTGATTGTCGAGCACTTCGACTTTGATTTCGTCAATTTTTGTTTCATATTTTGTTAATTATTGTTGTTATTAATCGATGTGTGGCTTAATTGTTGGTATTGATGCATGTAGTGTGATTATTAGTTGTGTTTCCTTTGCGTCGTGCTTGTGTTGGATTCGCTGGTTGTAATTCAGAGGTCAATACCAAATTGTTGAACACTGTATTTTATCTTTTTATGGTGTTAACTTTCTTCCTCACTTGTTTCAAACTCTCAACATTGCTACTTAGAATAGTCACCCTCACTTTTAAGCTTGGCTTAGTTATGATAACATGGTTTTAAAATGTCAAATATTATTATGTATTGCCATTGGATTTTATTTCTTTTGGAGGTTCATACTATTGTGTTAGCTTGTAATGTGGTGAGTATATTTGATAAATCTGCTGTTGTTGTTTGCTTTGGTTTAACCGCCCCATTTTAATGAGAGTCCAAAGGAAAAGAGAAAATGGTGTTTTATTAAAATCTTTTGGTACACCTTTGAAAAGTCAAGGTCGTTTGTTATTCTTTACCAAGCGTTACTGTGTTTTTTTCTTTTCTTTTTTTTATTCATTTATGCGTTATTAATATTAATATATTTAGAGGTTTAAAGAATTTTAATTTGGGTCATTTGATTGTTGGGAAAACAGGTTCACTTTTGCTTATTTTATACACCCTTTGTTTTACTAATTGTATCTCTTAGGTGTTGAAATAAATGTGAAAATATGTAAATATAATATTGGGGTTTTGTTTAATTTTCGTTGTGATAAACTCGGATAAAGTCCCCGGATCCGGCAATTTCATGTCGGTATACTGTCAAACTTCAATAAATTAATTGTATATTTTCACCGTGTTATGATTTTGCGTATGACCTTAATCCCATGGTCATCACGTACAAACCGGTTTTGAGCATATTGGTTCCATTAAGTAAATCAATATTTTCATTTATTTTCATTTTTTTTGGATTAATTGAACTTTGTTTGATTAATTCATTTTAATTAATTAATTTTAATTAACTTAATTTTTTGGGAATAATTAAATAATTTTGATAATTAATCTTAATTAATTCAACTAATCGACTTAACCAAATTCTGATAAATTAATAATTAAAGGTTGATCGATTTCTTTCCCACCATATTTTCATAATAAGAAATTCAATTTCATTCGATTTCATCATCAATCTAAACCAATTTTAAAAACACAAACCACAATTCTTGATTTAACGTCAAACCCATTTCCATTTTTAAACACCCTTGTAAGTCAATCGCTTTTAGCATCGCCATCAACCTCACATAGCTTACTCTTGGGCTTTCTTACAATGAGACCTAGTCGATCATTAATTGATCGATTAGATGATCGATTCACTAAATAAAATTCACTTCATTCATAAACACCAAATTAAAATCTCGATCCAACGTCGAGTATTTTTATCCAAATCAAATTAAAATACCCAATCACAATCAAATACCATTTCATTTGGAAATGAAAAGGGGGATGGCTTTGAGTTTTCAATTTCTCTCTTCGACTATTTGAATATGAGTTCTCTTACTCGGTTAGTCAAGTAGTCGTCATTTCTATCCACCTAAGCACAATCAAAGTGAATCATTTTCATAATAAGAAATGAAAAGGGAGATGACTTTGAGTTTTCAATTTTTCTCCTCGATTATTTGAATACAAGTTCTCTTACTTGGCTAGTCAAATAATTGTCATTTCTCTACAAACTTCCAAACACGATTAAATCAACCATCTTCATCAAAACTATATGAAAAGGGAGATGGTCTTGAGTTTTCAATTCCTCTTCTCAAATGCTTGGATATAAGTTGTCTTACTTAGCCATTCGAGCACTTGTCGTTTATTCTAAAAAACGTTAACCATACATAACCTTATTTTCATAATTACTCAGATGAAACAGAAAGTGGTCTAAAGTCTTCTATTGCCTTTCCCGATTATTAGGATACGAGTTGTCTTACTCGGTTATCCGAGTATTCGTCATCCATTCAAAATACCTTAATCATCATTAAAGTCCTTTTACAATTAAGGATGAAAAAGAAAGCGGTCTAGAGTCTTCTATCCCCTTTCCCGGTTATTAGGATACGAGTCGTTTTACTCGACTATCCGAGTAATCGTCATCCAACCAAAAATATCTCAACACATCAAAACTATCTTTTCTCGCCCTCATGTGATCGAAACCAATCAAACATACTAAATCAACTCGTCACCCCCCGCGTGACCAAAACCCTTCTTTCAAAAAGAACATTGTTAATCCTTTCTAATACGCACAACAAACTAGTGCTAGAGCCTCCACCGAGAGTAGACAAGCCAACGTGTAGCCTTTAGAACGCCGATCTACACAGTCGTTCATCAAACAAAACACATCAATCAATCGTAGTTGCCTGAACTACGAATGCTCTGATTTCCTTATTGCACCATAAGGATACGTAGGCAGGAGATTGATGTATCTTCGCGAGCACACT
Source organism: Lathyrus oleraceus (assembly GCF_024323335.1). Taxonomy (NCBI): domain Eukaryota; kingdom Viridiplantae; phylum Streptophyta; class Magnoliopsida; order Fabales; family Fabaceae; genus Lathyrus; species Lathyrus oleraceus. Next base: position 463,776,402 of record NC_066584.1, on the reverse strand, counting down.
AATAAAAAACCTCCCTTTTCTCCCTTCTGAGGTCTTCATCCATATCTATTATCAACTCTAATAACCCGAAGAAAACAAACAACATAAGTTAACACTAAAATTGCAAAATTAAACTAAAAGGTTCCCGTTGAGTACAACGGACGTGAGAGGTACTAATACCTTCCTCTTGCGTAATCCACTCCCGAACCCGAATATGGTTGCGACGACCATTATTCTATTTTCTTAAAGGTTTTATCGATATTTTCCTATTCCTTCATTGGAATGAATAAAGTTCAGTGGCGACTCTGTTTGAACTAATATTTTTCTGTGTCCATCGCGAGGGATCGCATTTTTCGAGGTGCGACACCATTCTACCGCAAATAAACACACACGTAATCCTCTCATGCTCTAGTATACAAGCAAGTGAACAGTAACATGTGAACGTCAACACTGCTCATAAAAACAACCAAACAAATACTCCATTTGTCAGCAGAATTACGGAGTTTTGACTTCCTCATTACACGTATGAGGATACGTATGCACAAGGGACAAAATCCTTGGCGAGCACACTAATTTAAAACTTATTTTATATTCCCATCTTATTCTTATTGTAAGGGAAAATTGTCATACAACATACAATCATAGGTTTCGATGATGACAAATGACCACCATGGATGAATCGGCATTGTCGATTCCACTTCTACAAAACAAATGCAACATATCACCTATCATATCCTTTTCTATGCTCATCTAAAACTACTATATTTCATACAACATATGTGGATAAAATGTGATCATGACAAAATGCATGAAAACCACAAAAATATGAATTTTTGCAGATTTGCAGGGTTTGAGTCGACCGCAAGGGTCAGCGCATGAACCACGGGTCAGCGCATAGCATAGTGCAGTTGGTCACTGGTCAGCGCATGGAAGCTTGAGTCGACCACAGGTCGGCGCATAGCATAGTGCAGTTGGTCACGGGTCAGCGCATGGAGACTTGAGTCGACCACAGGGTCTGCGCATGAAGCCTTCATTTTCCCACGGGTCAGTGCACGCCGACCTATGGTCGACGCATATTGATATTGCAGGCCATGCATCGATGCATAGACCTGCTATGGTCGACCGCTCGTGCGCAAACTCAGTTTTTTTGTGTATTTCCGACTCTGTTTGAAAAGCTGTTAAGTTTGGTTGGTAAGTTGGTTACTATATATAGAAGTTTAGTTACTTGTATCAACTAACATTTGTCAAATTGATTCAAGTGTTCAAAGAAACAAGAAAAAGTGAAATAGGTGTCCAAGATTCATCATTTTCATCTTCAACATCTCACAACACATCAACTACACACAACCATTTTGGAAGTGCTTTGTGATTGGTTAAAGGTGATAAGGTTCGAAGCCGAGATTGGGGAATCCGGTTCGGGTTCAAGCTTGTGATAGGTTTTTTCTTGAATAAAACCGTTAGGGTTTTGTCCTCCAAGACTAGTTTGTGTTTGGGGGTTTTTGGACGAATTTCTTCATCAAGTTTCAGTTGAGCGAAGGTGATTGAGAAGAGGAAGTCTTCATCAGTCTAGTAGCGGATTCAGTGATATTGAAGGGAAGAATTCGGGTTCGATTTATTGTAGCTGAGATCAGTCGGGCCGAGGGTTTGAAGAACAGAGGGTTGTTCAACAAAGGGGCTGGAATCGGAGGTCTATCAACAACAATCGAAGGACTTGATTCACCTTGAATCAAGGAACAATGAGTGGAAGCAACATTCAACGTCTTGAGAGTTCGGTTGTATATTTGCTTTGCAATCCTTGTATAAACGGTTAAATTCAACAGGTGATATCTATTAAATCATCTCAATTCTAGTTTTAGAATTGAGGGCAGACGTACCCCGAAGCGAGGACGACGGGGGAACTGCCTCATCAAATCTTTGCCTTCTCTATTTTTCAGCATATTTGTTTTTAGCTTAAAAATTAAGTGATTTTAGTATAAGTACTTTTATCAAACCTTGATATTAATTGAGTAAGAAGTTAAAACTTTGTTTTTGAATTCAAAGTACAAGTAAATATTGTACTAGACTAATTGAAATCTCTTACTCAACATAAATATCACTTGGAGTGTTTTTGCACACCAAGTGTTTGATAATTTGCCTAAACCAAAATTATCTTAGTTGTTTATCTAGTTTGGTTTGCTCCTTGAATCATTGGAACTAGGAATCTTAGCTAGTGAAACAAATCCTTGATAGTGTGACTAGTGTAGTGATTCGTATTCTACATTATTATTAATCCATAGGCTTGACGCATATCCGGTTTTCCAATAACGGTTCATTTTAGACTATATTTTCCTCGGCCGCTTCCGCACTTAAAATAAATTTTCAAAACCAATTTTTAATTGGTAGCGCCGACTCAAATTTTAATTGGGATCTATTCAACCCCCCCCCCCCCCCCCTTCTAGATCCGTGCCATAGTCTAACAAGTGGTATCAGGAGCTCCGGTTCACTCAGTGCTTCAAAATATAACTTTGATAGAAAATGGCTAACGAACCTAAAGGGGCTTATAATAGAGCTCCCGTTTTCAATGGTGAAAATTATAGTTATTGGAAAGACTGTATGCGGGTGCACATAAATTCCATAGATAGAAAAATATGGAACGTTATTCTCAATGGTCCAATTGAAATAACCATGACCAATGAGAATAATGAATTAGTGCCTAAGCCCGAAGCACAATGGACCGATGATGATGAAAAGAAATACAATTATGATTGGAAAGCCAAAAATATCCTAATCTCCTCATTAGGTGTAGATGAATACTATCGTGTATCCCATTGTCCTACTGCTAAGGCCATGTAGGATTCACTACAAATTGCCCATGAGGGGACGAACGATGTTAAGTTGGCAAGAATCAACACACTAACACAAGAGTTTGATCTCTTTTTCATGGAGCAAGGGGAAACCATTGCTGACATGCAAAAGAGATTTACTCATCTTATCAATCGATTACATTCACTAGGTAGGCCGGTTTCCAATGATGTTGCTACTAATAAGATCTTGAGATGTCTTAACAGGGAATGGCAGCCGAAAGTGACCGCCATCAAAGAAGCGAATGATCTTACCATATTAGACTTGACAACATTATTTGGCAAACTACAAGAGCACGAACAAGTACTCTTGAGGCTAGAACAACACGAAAAGAAAGAAAAGAAGGACAAAGCAAAAGTGAGTGAAAAGAAATCCATAGCTCTTAAGACTTCCTCCTCGAAGTCTCAAGCAAAAGAGCAAAGTGATTATTCCTCGAGCGATGAAGAAGAAGAAACAAGAGCGAAGATATGGGGTTGTTCGTTAAACGTTACAATCGTTACGTGAGAAAGAACGGCATCCAACATTCCGAGAAGAACTTGGTAAACTTCCGGAAACAATCAAGGTACTCTAAAAATGATGACTCAAAAGGTAGAATGACTAGAGGGTCGTGCTACATTTGTGGGAAGCCCGGTCATTACAAACCGGACTGTCCGATGAACAAAAAGACAAAGGAAAAGGAATCATCCAAATCGCACAAGAGATCATCAAAGCCAAGGAGAGCATACATAGCTTGGGAAAGCGATAGCGACTCCTCCGATGATGAAAGTTCTAGTGATGAAGATGAAGCCGCAAACCTATGCCTATCTGCTCATCAAAAGAACAAAAAGAAACAGGTACGACATGCTAAATATGAAAAATCCTCTAGTATGTCCCATCATGAATTACAAGCTGCTTTTGATACTTTACACTGTGAAGCTAAAGAGGCCTTTAAAAGGCTTGCCTCAAATAACCAAATTTTTACCCATTTGGAACAAAAAATTCGAGAATCCGAAAGGAAACTTGAGGCACTCAAAGCTTCTATAGTAGAAAGCACAAAAACAGGTTGTGAGGACCTTAGAAGTAGGATGATTAACTTTGGGTGTGATACTTGTTATATTTGGCAAGGTGAAGTAAGAAACCTAAAGGCCAAACATGACAAGGCTCTTGAGCCCAAGATTACCGTTGCAATCGATAAATCAAACTTTCGAAAAAGTATGGTTAACCCATATCAAAAGTATAAATATGTTATAAAGGATGAAGACAGCAAAGGTAATCAAAATGTTAATTTCTCTTGTCTTTATTGTTGCAAGAAAGGCCACTCCATTGCTAAATGCAGGTTTAGGAGATTCTTAGTTCCTAAAGGCATTTATCAATGGTTGCCTAAACGCAACCATTTCGTTACTCACCATTCAGGACCCAATAAGCCATTGGGTACCTTCTCGTGTTAATTGCATTTCCATAGGTACAATGCCTCGAGATCACCGAAAGAAGATGGGTTCTCGACAGTGGATGCTCAAGGCACATGTCAGGAGACATATCACTCTTCATTGACTTCGTGGCTAAGAAGAAAGGGTATGTAACCTATGGTGACAACAACCGTGGAGCAATACTAGGTAAAGGTAGTGTAGATAACCCTTCTTCCACTACTATCTCTGATGTATTGCTTGTCGAAGGTCTTAAACACAATCTACTTAGCATCAGTCAATTATGTGACAAAGGATACAATGTATCGTTTTCAAAAGATTGTTGCAAAATTGTACATAATGATGAGAAGAAGAGTATGTTTAATGGCCTGCGAGTGAATAATGTCTATATATTAGACTTGAACGAAGTATCGTTAACAAGTGACAAATGCCTTGTAACAATGAGTGAAGATTCATGGTTATGGCATAGGCGTTTAGCACATGTTAACTTTGACTTATTAAACAAAGTAGTCTCAAAAGATCTAGTCCTAGGTCTCCCCAAAATAAAGTTCACCAAGGATCACCTTTGTGATGCTTGTCAAAAAGGGAAGCAAACGAGGATCTCATTTAAATCCAAAAATATCGTTTCAACAACGAGACCTCTCGAACTTCTTCATATGGACTTATTTGGGCCGTCTAGGATTAAAAGTCTAGGAGGAAATTATTACGGTTTCGTAATAGTGGACGATTTTTCTAGATTTTGTTGGACTATCTTTTTAGTAAGCAAGAGCGATACGTTCGCCGCCTTTGAAAGATTTGCTAAGCTTTCCCAAAATAAATTAAATACAAACATTGTTTCAATTAGAAGCGACCATGGGGGTGAGTTTGAAAACCATTTATTTGAAGAATATTGCGGTAACCATGGTATCGATCATAACTTCTCCGCTCCACGTACTCCTCAACAAAATGGGGTTGTGGAGCGTAAATATCGAATTTTGGAAGAATTGGGAAGAACAATGATTAACGAAAGTGGTTTGTCGAAATATTTTTGGGCCGACGCCATTAGTACGGCGTGTTATGTTTTGAACAGGGTGCTCATTCGCCCCATTCTAAATAAAACACCGTATGAGCTTTTAAAAGGGCGAAAGCCAAATGTTTCTCACTTACATGTTTTCGGTTGCAAATGTTTTGTATTAAATAATGGAAAGGAAAACTTGGGCAAATTCGATTCCAAGGCCGACGAAGGTATCTTCCTCGGATACTCTCAATCGAGTAAAGCATATAGAATATATAATAAATGATTACTTGCTGTGGAAGAGTCTGTACATGTCACTTTTGACTAATCCTATCTGAGAAACGTCGGAAAGGGTAGTGTTATTCATAGTGCAGGTACATCAACGGAAGACATACTCAAAGGTGGCGAGCCGGGGATTGATCAACCCGACAAAGTCAAAGTTGAGGAGGATAAAGATGTACACCATGAGGAAACTGAGGTAGCTCATCCACCTTCAAACGATGATCTCCCTCAAGCTTGGAAGTCTCCCAAAGACCATTCAATCAACAACATTCTCGGAGATATCTCAAAGGGTGTTACAACTCGATCGAAGCTAAGTTATTTCTGTTATCGCTTTCGTTTCACAAATGGAACCTAAAAACCCTAAAGAAGCCCTACTTGATGAACACTGGTTTTTGTCAATGCAGGAGGAACTAAATCAGTTCACTAGAAATGAGGTTTGGGACCTTGTCCCTCCTCCGCGAGATCATCGAGTAATCGGCACCCGATGGGTGTTTAGGAACAAGTTGGACGAAAACGGGGTAATAACCCGTAACAAGGCGCGTTTAGTTGCGCAAGGGTATAACCAAGAGGAAGGCATCGACTATGAGGAAACTTATGCGCCGGTTGCCCGACTCGAGGCTATACGCCTTCTCCTTGCCTTCGCTTGTGCGAAAGACTTTAAACTATTCCAAATGGATGTTAAGAGTGCGTTCCTTAACGGTCACATAAATGAAGAGGTCTACGTCGCACAACCTCCGGGTTTTGAATCTCATGAGTATCCCGATCATGTTTACAAACTAAAAAGGGCTTTATATGGTCTCAAACAAGCTCCTAGAGCTTGGTATGAGTGAATGAGTAAATTTTTACTTGATCAAGGTTACTCAAGAGGAAAGGTTGACACAACTCTCTTCATTAAACGTCAAGGAAAGCACTTGATACTAGTACAAATTTATGTTGGCGATATTATATTTGGATCTACTAACATGAATCTCGTGAGAGAGTTTTCGGACCTTATGCAGGGTGAATTCGAAATGAGTATGATGGGGAAGCTCACATACTTTCTCGGTTTGCAAATTAAACAACTCAAAGAAGGAACATTCGTGAGTCAAACAAAGTATTGTTTGGACCTTATCAAGAGATTTGACATGGCAAAAGCCAAGGCCATTGACACCCCCATGCCAACATGTACAAACTTAAACAAAGATGAAAGCGGTAAGGATGTGGAGGTAAAAAGGTATAGAGGTATGATTGGATCACTTCTCTATCTTACTGCTTCTCGTCCCGACATTATGTTTAGCGTGTGTATGTGCACAAGATATCAATCATGTCCCAAGGAATCCCATCTAAAAGCTGTCAAACGAATACTTCGATACCTATCCGGTACTCCGAAGTATGGATTATGGTATTCCAAAGGTAATGATTGCTCATTGGTAGGTTTCTCCGATTCCGATTTTGCCGGTTGCAAATCGGATAGGAAAAGCACCAGTGGCACTTGTCACTTATTTTCAAATTCCTTGGTCAGTTGGCATAGCAAGAAACAAGTTTCAGTTGCTTTGTCAACCGCCAAAGCGGAATACGTTGCCGCCGGTAGTTGTTATGCTCAAATCCTATGGATTAAGCAACAACTATTGGATTTTAACCTCAAACTCAAACGTATTCCCATTTTCTGTGACAATACAAGTGCCATTAACCTTACCAAAAATCTTGTGTTACATTCTCGCACCAAACATATCGAAATTCGACACCACTTTCTTCGGGATCATGTAGAGAAAGGTGATGTTGTATTTGAACATGTTAATACTGAAAATCAACTAGCGGGCATTTTCACAAAGCCGCTAGCTACTGAGCCTTTCTTTCATATTCGCCGAGAACTTGGTATTCTCGACATTTCTGAACGGGCGTTATAAATTTCCTGCTTTACCTTATTTCATTTAATACCATAATCTTGTACTTCTAACAAGTTAATGTTGTTGCAAGCACAATCATATTGTTCATCAAGTCATTCCGGAATAGAGGTGATATTGTTCCTTCTTCTCTCCCAAACTTCATAGTTAATACTACATGATAATATTGTACATATATGTATCGTTTCTTATGCCTTAACTGTTTGGATGTTTAAATGTTGTGTGACATTCTAATTATGTATCAAACATGTGAGCATATGAGCATAACAGTGAAAATTGCAAAATTTGCCTGTATGAGTCGACCATAACAGGGCAATGGTCGACGCACATCTTACAAATTTTCCTGTTTTTCAAAAATCAAACAGTATGCGTCGACGCATGCAGAGGTATGGTCGACACATCGCTCGAAAATTCAGTTTTTCTCTGCAAAAAACCTTCAAACTTCCCATGCATTTACATTCAAACTCTCATTAAGTGTGCATTTACATTTCAAACTTCCCATTACATTGTGAGTTGCATCTAGCTAGTGTCTATTGTCTCTTGGCCTCTCCTCTTCCCAAAACCCTAAATCCTCATCTACAAAAAGGGAAACCTCCTTCTTGCAAAATCATTCTCAAAAACCTTCACCAAGCTTCACTCTCTACCCACACACAAAGCTTCAAAATCATTTCAAATGGCTTCCTCATCCCGCAGACCTACCGGTAAGAGATCACGGGAATCATCCTCTGCCTCTCTACCCATTACCGCTGTATCGCTAGTTCCACCGGCTATCGTCGATTCCTTCAACAAAGATATCAGTAAAAGAGGAGTTATGAGGCAGCATGCATTCTACAAACTCACCGCAGAACGCATGCATCTCGTCGAAATCATATCTCTACTACAGTATCATGGCATTGTCAAATTCCTGGAATGCAATGCCAAATATAGCGAAGACCTGGTCCGTGTGTTCTACACCTGCCTTCATGACAAATTTCGTGGGCAAAAGTTTCACTCCAGGATCGGCACAACAAAGGTATCCTTTAAGTCTGCCGTTTGGAATAAATTTTTTGACATGACTGTGGCTGCTGATGAAAATCCTCTCACTGAGGTAACTGACTCTCACCAAATAGAAGGTTATGAGTTTAAGAGCGCGTTGAACGACATGCTGAAACGACCTTACCCGGATCACATTGTGAACAGTGATGCGTTCCCACGAACTGTCACTGCCGGCAAGCTGAAGACAGGAAAGCGCATTCTCCAGTGGATTGTGTCACGCATCCTGCGACCTAAGAAGGGTGGTCTTTCCCGAGTTGAACAGACTGAGGTTCATCTCATATACATTCTGAAAATCAGCGCAAAATCAACTGGCCCTACTACATTGCTAGCAGGATGTTCAGTTTACGTGACTCCGGACGAGGAACAGCTCTTGCCTACGGATCTTTTATTCAAGAGGTTCTTACTGCAGCCGACGTTGATTATCCGTCCTTCCCGTATACCTCCATTTCATCAGACAAAGAATTCAACCCAAAAACTTTGTCTATGATGGGATATTTTTGGTGTGATGAGCGGAGAATCTACAAATTTGTTCGCAGAGGGTATGTTCCTACGACTGTTGAAGAAGATGATGAAAGTGATGAAAGTGAAGAAGAAGACGAAGAGGAAAATGAAGAAGAGGGAGCAGGACAAGCCTTTGAGCAGCATGGTGGAGATGATAATCCTCCACAAGTTGACACTCACGACTACACAAACTCCGCTTGGGTTCAGAATTCACATTCAACTGAAGAAGATGCCCCCAACCAGGGTGGCTGGGGTGAATGGCAACATACGAGTTGGTCAACACAACGCCAATTCTACCAGCCGTATCAATATGGTGATGAAGAATCCCATCTGTCTCCTCCGCAGCACGCAAACTCTTCCGAACTGTTGGATATGATGCGAAATATGCAGCTGGCTCAACAATCCTTCATGCAAACTCAGGATGAGCATTATGCTCATATTAGCAGCCAACTTCAAGCCCAAAATGAGAGGCTCGATAACCTCTCTACAAGCATGAATGAACGGTATGCAGTATTTACCGAAACGTTTGAACGCCGGGAGCAGTCGGTCGATGTGGGCATCAAGTATCTAGGTGGTGTTGCTGACCAAATATCGTCTCTGGAAGAACCCTACAGAAACTCGGATATCTGTTACCATCGAGGACGAGACCATTAGGACATAGAACTACATATGCATCTGTATTTTCTGTTGTTTGACTGAACTATTTTTCTGCTGTGCTCGTTTGTGCAAATCAAATTTAATGATTATCTTCCTTTATTTTGTTCAGTAATGATATTTTGTGTGATATTGTTATCTGATATTGTTATCTCCTGTTAAATTTCATGTTACGTTGACTACTCGTTCCTTTTCTCTTTTTGATGTTGTCAAAGGGGGAGAAGACCATATGTACCAAAGCCAAGCCAAGATGATATTCACAACAGTTTGTTAGACAGTCTTAGATTACAAAAGAAAGGGGGAGTGTGTAAATATTGCATGTTGTTTTTCTCTTTGGCTTTACACAGGTTGTCATCATAAAAAAGGGGGAGTATGTAAGGGCAAATTGTCATACAACATACAATCATAGGTTTCGATGATGACAAATGACCACCACGGATGAATCGGCATTGTCGATTCCACTTCTACAAAACAAATACAACATATCACCTATCATATCCTTTTCTATGCTCATCTAAAACTGCTATATTTCATACAACATATGTGGATAAAATGTGATCATGACAAAATGCATGAAAACCACAAAAATATGAATTTTTGCAGATTTGCAGGGTTTGAGTCGACCGCAAGGGTCAACGCATGAACCACGGGTCAGCGCATAGCATAGTGCAGTTGGTCACTGGTCAGCGCATGGAAGCTTGAGTCGACCACAGGTCGGCGCATAGCATAGTGCAGTTGGTCACGGGTCAGCGCATGGAGACTTGAGTCGACCACAGGGTCTGCGCATGAAGCCTTCATTTTCCCACGGGTCAGCGCACGCCGACCTATGGTCGACGCATACTGATATTGCAGGCCATGCATCGACGCATAGACCTGATATGGTCGACCGCTCGTGCGCAAACTCAATTTTTTTGTGTATTTCCCACTCTGTTTGAAAAGTTGTTAAGTTTGGTTGGTAAGTTGGTTACTATATATAGAAGTTTAGTTACTTGTATCAACTAACATTTGTCAAATTGATTCAAGTGTTCAAAGAAACAAGAAAAAGTGAAATAGGTGTCCAAGATTCATCATCTTCATCTTCAACATCTCACAACACATCAACTACACACAACCATTTTTGAAGTGCTTTGTGATTGGTTAAAGGTGATAAGGTTCAAAGCCGAGATTGGGGAATCTGGTTCGGGTTGAAGCTTGTGACAGGTTTTTTCTTGAATAAAACTGTTAGGGTTTTGTCCTCCAAGACTGGTTTGTGTTTGGGGTTTTTTGGACGAATTTCTTCATCAAGTTTCAGCTGAGCGAAGGTGATTGAGAAGAGGAAGTCTTCATCAGTCTAGTAGCGGATTCAGTGATATTTAAGGGAAGAATTCGGGTTCGATTTGTTGTAGCTGAGATCAGCCGGGCCGAGGGTTTGAAGAACGGAGGGTTGTTCAACAAAGGGGCTGGAATCGGAGGTCTATCAACAACAATCGAAGGACTTGATTCACCTTGAATCAAGGAACAAGGAGTGGAAGCAACATTCAACGTCTTGAGAGTTCGGTTGTATATTTGCTTTGCAATCCTTGTATAAACGGTTAAATTCAACAGGTGATATCTATTAAATCATCTCAATTCTAAGTTTAGAATTGAGGGCAGACGTACCCCGAAGCGAGGACGACGGGGGAACTGCCTCATCAAATCTTTGCCTTCTCTATTTTTTAGCATATTTGTTTTTAGCTTAAAAATTAAGTGATTTTAGTATAAGTACTTTTATCAAACCTTGATATTAATTGAGTAAGAAGTTAAAACTCTATTTTTGAATTCAAAGTACAAGTAAATATTATACTAGACTAATTGAAATCTCTTACTCAACATAAATATCACTTGGAGTGTTTTTGCACACCAAGTGTTTGATAATTTGCCTAAACCAAAATTATCTTAGTTGTTTATCTAGTTTGGTTTGCTCCTTGAATCATTGGAACTAGAAATCTTAGCTAGTGAAACAAATCCTTGATAGTGTGACTAGTGTAGTGATTCGTATTCTACATTATCACTAATCCATAGGCTTGACGCATATCCGGTTTTCCAATAACGGTTCGTTTTAGACTATATTTTCCTCGGCCGCTTCCGCACTTAAAACAAATTTTCAAAACCAATTTTTAATTGGTAGCGCCGACTCAAATTTTAATTGGGATCTATTCAACCCCCCCCCCTTCTAGATTCGTGCCATAGTCTAACACTTATTTCATCTCATTTACTGATAGCAAGCAACATACAGATAAGCAACATCCATATGCATTGATACATGTAAAGTGGTTCCCATCGAGTACGATGGATGTGAGGGGTGCTAATATCTTCCCCTTGCATAACCCACTTCCGAATCTGCTCTTGGTTATGTAGACCATTCTCTTTGGGGTTTTAACTCTACTTTCCCTTTCCTTTGGAATAAATAAAATCCGATGGCCACTCTGTATTTTTCGCAGTGCAACAACTACATTTTTCTCTTCATGCAAATTGAGTTTTAGGGGGAAAAACAAAAAAAAAAACTAATTTCTTTCTTCCATACTTGATCATTGAGTTATTACTAAAGTTGAGAGAGAAAAGGAAGAGAAAAAAATAATTAGAAGCAATTGAGTGGTTAAGAAATTCTTGGCTCCAATTGTAAAGTTTTGGATACTTTTCAGCAGCTAAAGACATCTTCAGTTTAGATGTGCCTTCATGGGTGGTTCTGAGGATTTCCCATGCATCTTTGGCCACAGTACACGTGTTTATTAACCTAAATATGTTTTTCTAAACTCCATTAAATAAAGAATTCAAAGCTTTGGAGTTTCCAAGAGCCAGTTCATCTTCTTCCTTAGACCAGTCCTCTTCAAGCTTCAAGTAGTAGTAGCCTTCCCATATTTTTCCTTCATAATGGGATGTTCCCAACCCTTGATGATAACTTTCCAAGTCTTGTTATCCATAGATTTTAGGAATGCCACCATATGTGCCTTCCAATAGTCATAGTTGGTGCCATCTAAGATGGGTGGTCTGTTAACAAATCCTCCTTCCATGGTACCAGAAAATATCTCCCTGGAGCTCCTCCAAAACAGAACAGGGTGTCTGCTATGATACCAATTGAAATTCTAGTACGCAGATATCAGATGTCGTATATGATGTCACGACACTAATATCAGGACTTCACACAAAAATAATAGTAAGTAGATAATAGATATCGTATACGATGTCACGACACCAGGTTCAGGACATGTAACACTAGAAACAAGTATATTGTAAAAAGCAGGAAGTAAATAACGCAGGTCAATTGTTAATCCAGTTCTGTGCAACTTCACCTACATCTGGGGGCATCTAAGTCAGGAAGGGAATTCACTATAATAGTATTAGTTTGAAGTTCTAAACAACCTCTGGTTTTACAAGCTTCTCACCTAATCACTACCCTTGGAATTTCTATCTAAGACTCTCCTAGATATGAGACCCCTCTCACTCCCCTTCAATCATACAACAGTGATAACAACTGAAAACAATCAAAGAATAGAAGATACACTTCCAATGACACAAAAAACACTATTGCTTAAAAGCTCATGAGTGATTCACAATTACAACTCAATAAACTCAGTCCAATTCAAGTATCAAGGAGATACTAGAATGGATCACAAATAACAAAAACAACTAAAAACCTCATTTTCCAATGCTCAAGTGTAGCTCTCTCTTCTGTCAATTAGGTTTAGTAACGTCCTCTTTAAATAGCCTTTGGTATGCACGGGCTTAGGCATAAAAATCAGCAGATCCAAAAGAAATCAAATCAAATAAAATCTAATCAAATCAAAATTGATGTCTCCTTCAATGTTTTGACATATGTTATGCATAATATTTGGTCAAATCAAATCAGAGGTCTCCTTAAATGTTTTGACATCCATTCTACAGAATCAAATCTGATGTCTCCTTAAATGTTTTGACATCTATCCTACAAAATCAAATTTGATGTCTCCTTAAATGTTTTGAAATCCATTCTGTAGAATCAAATTTAATGATTCATTAAATTTTTCGACATCCACTCTGCATAATCTTCTGCAGAATCAAATCAAATGTTTCCTTAAATGTTTTGACACTCAATCTGCAGAATCTTCTGAAGAATCAAATCAAATGTTTCCTTAAATGTTTTGGCATCCAGTCTGCATAATCTTCTGTAAAACCAAATCAAATTTGATCTAATGTTTCTTTAAAATGTCTCAACATCCCTTTTTATGAAACAAGTGTACAACTGGAAACGAAACAAGAGTTCCTAAAAAAAACCTTCTTGGACAGTCAGATATGATAGCTGAATATTTAGAGAATCTTCAGATATCTCATAATAAAATAAGTCTTCCAAGAAGTAAAACAAAACCTGCAAAGATGTCTAATCAACATGTCACGACATCTTTCTCAACATCTTGATGTGATACGTGTTTTAACAAACTTGTTGTCAATCATAAAAGCACAAACCTAACATGTGCTTCATCACCTAACTATCAGAAGCCCATGGATATTGAAGATAAGATAAAAAAGGTTTTACATGAGAAATATAATACACATTACAAAATTAAATATTCCTTCCACCACATTGGTTTTGTAGGCTAAAGATTGTACTATTGTACCATTTTGTCTCCCATTTTCACAAGCAGTTATGCAAGGTTACAACTGCATTTTGGTATTCCAATTCTATCCTTCAAAGGATCTTTTCATTTCCTATATAAAAGAGACTTGGAAGAATGAAACAAAAAACTATAATCTAAGAGATTATCATATATGTGAACAATACTCTTTGTGAAATATTTTGAGAGAAAATAAACACACACAACTAACTTCTATTTGTACTCTTCATTGAATATCTTTTGTGTGATACAATTATTATTCATTTGTGTATTCTACTTTATTAGAATCATTTTGTAAACACACTTTGTATTTCAATCTGTTTGATTGTATTTTCCTTGAGTGACTAGGGTTTAGTCAGTATACTCAAGAAGACATTGACAGTTGGTTTTTGTGTTGTAATCAAGTTTGAATATAATGGATTAAGTCCTTGTTGATAAGGCGAAATCGCCTTGGCGAGTGGACTGGAGGTAGCTTAGTTAATAGTGAACCAGGATAAAAATAATTGTTTCATTATTTTTGTTCTTTGTTTTCTGATTATTGTGTTGGGTAGAAAAATATTTCATTTTTAGAAACCCAATTCAAAACCTCATTTCTTGTGTTTCTCATTACCTTCAAGTACCACTACCAGTCTTAGATGTATCATACCTGATTTAGTATGTTTTTCTCTCAAGATCTTTTATGTACCACAATTAAGTGTTTAGCACAGACCGTGCTCTCATGCTAACTTAAGGTGATAAAAACACAAGGAGGAAGGTTAGATTGTGTTAGACTTTTTTTTCTTTTTAAAACTCTAGTCAGGTTCTAAACACAAAGTTTAGAGTCTAAATCAGAGGTAAGGATAAGTAAAGAATAATAAATGAAAGAAAGAAGGAGACACATAAAGTTACCTTGGTTCCTCTCACAAACCAAGAGTAGCCCAGTCCCCTTACACCTCCAAGGATTTCACTATAATCACACAAGAACACAATTTGCTCAACCATACTAGCAAGAGACTTCAAATGCTCAAACATAAAGTAAGATACTTCAAATTCTCAAGCACGCAAGCAAGATACTTCAGATGCTCAAGCACACAAGCAAGAGACTTCAAATGTTCAAGCACACAAATAAGAGACTTCTAATGCTTAATCACTAAGTAAGATACTTCTAAAAATCTACCTAACAGATAAATGACGGTTTGGGGTAATACACTTGATATACAATCAAAGGTGTAGACAAAATACAATATAAGAAGACTTTTTAAGACTTAGGTATTTCTAAGATATACAAAGATAAGAAGTCTTAAGTTAAACTTGTGCTTATGTTTTGACAGAGTAACCTTTCTTTGAATGTTAATCGTTCGTTATGGTTCTTCAAGTCTTCAGCTCCTTATATAGAGAACGAAAAGAGTCGTTAGAAAGTTTGCACAAGAGAGTCTTTGAGAAGCTTGATTCAGAGACGTTGATATGTTTCTTGATATGGATAATGACATTGAAAGGTCATTTGAAATACCTTTGCTTCAAAAGGAATTAACAGTTACATCCTAATTGTCTATATGAAAAATAACTTAGGTTTTCTCGTGATCAGAAGAAGATAAAATAGCCATAAAGTCTGATAGTGACCTATCAAATTCACCTTGACCTTTACGCTTTGACTAGTTTCAGACTCTGATCTTCATCAGTAGACTTCTTCAAAGTCTAGTCTTCAGAGGCTGACTTCTTTAGAGTCTGATCTTCAGAAGCAGACTTCTTCAGAGTCAGATCTTCAGCTTCTGATCTTTAAGATTATGATCTTTAAGTTTCTCTTTAGATGTTCACTAACATAACAAATACTTAGTTTATTCCCGAAATTTTAGTTGATGGTCCTGCACACTTGGACAAATATTAGTATACTCAATTGTTCTTTAAATACTTTGTTGTCATCAAAACCTAAGGGATATGGTACAAGCCAATTTTGTTCCAACATTTTACACTATCAATACACAATAACTGTTTGATTTTTATAAGTGTTTGATTTTTTCTTTAATCATATCTAAAGTATAACTTATGAATGGTTGTGATGCACCGGTGATGTAAAACTTTATATACTGACAATGTATATCAGTTAATCATTATATAATATATCAAATTCTGACAAAAAATAAAGTAGCAAATTTACACCATAAAATTGGCACCGAAATTTTTGCCTTAGTAAATTTTAGGAAAAAAGTATTAATTTGTCTATATTTGGGACGAAAACACAAAAATTGTCTCATATTAGAGAGTGAATATCAATTTTGTCTCAAAATATTAAATACATTTTTAATAAATATTTGTGATTGAAAAGTATCACAAATTATGTTCCAATTTAATTATTCTGGGACAAAAAGTATTTCTGTCACAAAATTCTGTCTTATTTTAATTTTTTTTTCTTGTAGTGTAGAGATTTGTACAATGGTATTTATAATTGTTCGGCGTGTCGTCCTCGCTTGTACCTAGTATAGTCTCTAATGACAAACCATTAAAAATATATTGGTCTTCCACTATTTCATAAACTATTACACAATGTTTTTGTCTAACAGATAATCATAGACAATACTGAAAACTTAAAGTCAATTGTTTAATAACACAAGTCTGAATCTTAAATTTCATTTTGTTGAACATAGCCCACGAAACTAACAATTCTTCAAGATCTTCACTCGATCTGGAGTCACTAATTTTTTTATGAACCAAAGCGCTCTAAGATTTCATCCACAGTGATCTTCAATCGATCTTACCAAAATTACATTTGTCTAAGTCTTTGAATTGATAATAAAGTTATAAACTCCAAGAATATGCCTGCAACGATTTGTTAGATGCCCAAGTTTGCTTATTTGAGCTATCAAATGTGGGCATCTTTCACTCCTTTTTGTCGAAAAAGTGTTTGAAACCTCCCTTGCTTTTGTTGATTTGCAATACTGTGTGAAATGATCTTGGTACCTTTATTTTGTGTGTTATTGTGCAGGAATTAGGCATGAAAGAGTAGAAAACTAAGGCACAAGAAAGATGGCAAAGGAACCAAGAAAGAAAGCAAACATAAGCAAGCTCGCTAGGCGAGCACGCAGCGAGATGCCAGCGAACACTCCCAGTCTTGGACAGAACCAAAAAGATCAAAACTCGTTAGGCGAGCATCCAGCGAGCAAGTAGCGAATAATTCCAGTAGCAAAAAGATCAAAACTCGACGTGGCGAGGGAAGTAGCTAAGTATTCGCTAGGCGAGCATCCAGCGAGCAGGTAGCGAACAATTCCAGTAGCAAAAACATCAAGACTCGCTGGAGCGAATGAGAGAAACGAGGGCTTCACCTAGCGAAGGATTGTTCGCCTAGCGAACAGATGCAAACTTGTCTGGAATGATTCCTCTGGACGCAGGCTCTTCTGGTGACTTATTTTGGGGCTCGCTAGGCGAACCATTCTCCTCGCCTAGCGAGCATGACAGCTCAGCAACCATTTCTATAAGTAGTATGGGCTACTTTTTGAAACATCTCTCTTTGATCTTTTTCATCATCTTTTTACTTGTTTTCTTGCTAGAGGTGATTTTTGTGCCCTAGAAACCCCATTTCTCATTCTTCTTCTTCTCTTGACAATATTTTACAAAAAGAAGGTGGATTCCCATCCAATCTCGATTCTTCGACTCGGATGTTGATCAACCTTCTTCCGAAACTTGTTGTTCAAGCTACCATGAAAATGAGTAGCTAAGTCTTTCATTTTGTCAAGGTTAGATGTAGATTATCATAAGCTTTGTATGTATATGGGTTGATCTTCATTTGTAAACTCTTTGATGATGAATGTATGGTGAAAACCTTGTTTTATTGATAACTCTTTGTGTTGGTTTATGATTGAAAGGTGTTTTCCAACTCTTGACCTAGGTTTTCATCCATCCTTGTTCTTTAGCTAGAGATAGTATTGAATGAGTTTGTTCACTAAAAAGTTAAACCTAAAAGTTGTCATTTTGATAGATTGTGTGAGAAATCAACAATGGATCAAAATGGGAAAAACCACAATGTGTGTTAGAAATAAACACATTGGGAGGACTTTGTGAATGTGTTTATCATCTAATGGAGTTTATGAGTTTTGTTTGATCGAACATATGCATGCAAAGTGATCGTCGAACCCTAACTTTGACAATCTTTCTCAAATCGTAAAACCAAAACTTTTACCGTAATTTCTTACTTTTTATGCAAGCTACCGTAACCGAAAACTAAAACCCCCTTATTACTATAAGTTAAGAACTTAACAACTGTCGAACGGCGGCAATATCACATAATCCCTGTGGAGACGATAACAAATCCCGATACTCTATCCCTGTCCTAACAAAATGGCACCGTTGCCGGGGATTGTGAATTGATATTGCGAGCTTCGCAATAGTTGCTGAATTTTTAACTTTTGAATTTTTGACTTGTGCTTGTTAATTTGTTTGGTTTAGTGTGCAGCTTTTGTTTTATGCGAGGGCAGGTTCCTGAGTGTCGCAACCTGAAAAATGGATTGCGAAAAAAAAAACCGGCGAAGAAAGACAGGAGAGTCGCCACCGTGCGTTATTTATCCCAAAGGAGGGAAAGGAAACGCTCGAAGTAAACCTGGAAAAAGGAAAGGACAAGACAAGGTCTCGCAACCAAATCTTGGGTTCGGGAGTCGATTATGCGAAGGGAAGGTATTAGCACCCCTACGCATCCGTAGTACTCTACGGGATCCACTTTTGTAGTTCTTGTCTAAAGGGTGTGGGTTTATCTAATGTGTTATTTACTAAAAAAAAGGGGTCAAAAGAAAATGACTCGCACGGATGTCGCATCCACTGCATACGTATCTCATCTGAATATGAGAATCAGAGTCTTCGTAGCTCGGCTGACCTATGGGTTGGGGGATGTGTGCTTGCTAAGACATCGCGTCTTATGCCTACGTATCTCATCTGGAATGAGAATCAGAGCAAGCCGTAGTTTGGCTAACTACGGGGTTATGGATTGGGTTTTGGACGGACGATGTTACTACGCAATCTACCGGATGCTCGACCTTTGGAGACTTACTCGCTTGTAGTAGAAGGAGTAAACGTGTGTTTAGGAGAAGAAAAATCAATGAGTTGGTAGGGTTAGGGATGCTCATGCAGAAGGGAAATCCTAGACGAAGGAACTTGCATAAAGTAAACACACAAAAACATTGCCTCCTATCGAGGTCTTCCAGCTAGGAAAGCAGTAAAATGCGGGAAAAATATAAAAGTACCACGTGGATGAAGATCCGAGGTAACAGCAATTAAAGGAACGATAAACCCTGAGATCCTCCCAAGCTAACACCATCAAAGAAAGTGAGTCAGTATAGGTAATCGGAATGAAACCTCCAGGCGGTATCCCACAAATAAAGTGGAACACCAGGCAAGCTATCCCTGCAAAAGTCATGTGAGCCTTCACAAAAACTCAACAAAAGGGTTAGTGAAACACGATAAGCATTTTTTTCATGGATAACAATATGGTTTCAAAAACCTCAAACCCTGTGGCATACACTTCAGAAATTAAACGATTAAGCATTCAAGGCATTATTTATACATTCATACATAATTATAAACCCGTGGGCAAAAACCTAATGTTACCTCACACATTCAGGTGATCCAAATTAAGAGCATAAAGGTAATGGGAATAAGGGCAAACCTGATTGGAGAGATCGGTTGAAATTGAGTTGCACCCGTGAGGTTTACAAAACAATCTTTAGGGTTTATGTGAGGCAGAGGTGATTCTGTGCAGTTGAGTTCCCTTCAGGGTTTGAAGGATGCTCTGAGTTCTCTGTCAGGTTTCTCTCCAGGTTTTGTCCAGGGTTTTGTTCCAAGGAAACCTCAGAGTGTTTTGCTTCTCTCCCTTTTTCTCAAGTGAAACCTTGGTATTTATAGACTGAATTTCATGGCTTTGTGGGCTCAAATGAGAGAGACCCAAGTCCAAAAAAATTTCCGTTATATTTTTTTTTATTTATTTATTTCTTTAATTAATTTATTTATTTATTTTTCGTTTTTTTTTTTTTAAAATAAAGTTTCTTGGATCTGATTTTGGTTGACATGATGAAATGCAATATGAAATGTTAAATGACCTAAAAATGAATGCATGAATGAGGAGGGCAAATTTTGGGGTGTTACAGCTGCCCCTATTCAGTCATCAGCTAACCCGAGCAGGATGAAAGCGAACAGCTTATCAGACAAACAGGGTGAGCTATGATTGAATACCAAAGACAGACCGAAAATTTACGCTCCGAGAACACCACAAAAATGCTGAAATACACCGCACTGTTTATTTCTCTTCCGATCCTCTGGCTGAATCTGAATTAGTCTTCTGACTTAATCTGGAGTTTCGATCCTCTGGCTGAATCTATACTCAATTTAGTCCTCTGGTTGGATGTTAATTTTGATCCTCGGGCTGGATACGGTTTCAATCTTCTGGCTAGATCTTCTTCGATCTTCTGGCTATATCTTCTTCGATCTTCTGGCTAGATCTCCTTTGTTTCGATTCTCTGGCTGAATCTATTTTCTTTGATTCTCTGGCTGAATCTACTTCGATCTTCTGGCTAGATCTGAATTGTTTCGATTCTCTAGCTGAATCTATTTCCGGTCTTCGGGCTAGACCTGACTTCGATCTTCTGGCTAGATCTACTTCGATCTTCTGGCTAGATCTGAATTGTTTCGATTCTCTGGCTGAATCTATTTCGATCTTCTGGCTAGATTTGAATTGTTTCGATTCTCTGGCTGAATCTATTTCGATCTTCTGGCTAGATCTGAATTGTTTCGGTTCTCTCGTTGAATCTATTTTCTTTGATTTTCCGGCTGAATCTATTTCGATCTTCTGGCTAGATCTGAATTGTTTCGATTCTCTGGCTGAATCTATTTCCGATCTTCGGGCTAGACCTGAATTCGATCTTCTGGCTAGATCTACTTCGATCTTCTGGCTAGATCTGAATTGTTTCGATTCTCTGGCTGAATCTATTTCGATCTTCTGGCTAGATCTGAATTGTTTCGATTCTCTGGCTGAATCTATTTCGATCTTCTGGCTAGATCTGAATTGTTTCGATTCTCTGGCTGAATCTATTTCGATCTTCTGGCTAGATCTGAATTGTTTCGATTCTCTGGCTGAATCTATTTTCTTTGATTCTCTGGCTGAATCTATCTATTTTTCGGTCTTCGGGCTAGACCTGACTTTGATCTTCTGGCTAGATCTGGATTGTTTTGATGATAAATTCCCATCATCAAGATCTCGCATCTGGGGCATGCGCTGGTTGACCCTCTTTCGAAATCTACAGTATTCATGTTAGATATGCAGCTTCGAGAATATCCCACTTTTGGGCTTCGTACATATTCTTCAGGCTAGAACATGTTATAACAACTCTTCGATTAGACTTTGTTTTTTTAATGCGATCCGCGGGCTGGATCCTCTTGTAGGTTGATTTTCTATTGAGCTGTCAATCTATTCCTCCACCTGGCTTGCTGGGGAAATAATGCTCGTAGTCGACTCTCTGGCTGAATCTTCGAAATGACCCTCAGGCTGGATCTCTGGAAAACGATTCTCAGGCTGAATCTTCGAAATGACCCTCAAGCTGGGTCACACACACACTTGATCCTTTGGCTGAATCTCATGACTTTGGTTGTAAAGTAATTTTTCAGTCTGCTTTGAAGAACATGTTTATCAGCTTATGTGTATGTTTGATATGAATGCAAATGCAAATGCAAATGTTATGCATGGTGCAAAAGAAAAAAGAAATCTATTTGGGGAAGCAACTCTGGCAGGGAGTAGATCGCTGTATCAATCCTTGAATGCTCTGTGGGGAACGATCCGTCTTCCGGGACCGGGGAGCCACCGAAAATAAATCGGCCTTTTGGAAAAGTTGACCTTGCTGGGGAAGTATCAACTATGGAAACTTTGCTTGGCGAGGCTCTGCGAGGAGAGTCTATGAGGAAAGCATTTCCTGGGGAAATGTCGTAGGAATCGACCTTTGCTGGGGATATGAACTTGCTAATCGTCCTCAGGCTAGGGATTAAAACAAATCTGTTAAAGAAGATAATCTGCTGGGGACGAGATGAACACTGGGAACACCACCCTCTTGTCTGTTGGGTATGCGACTACTCCGCTGTTGCTGGGAAGATACAGTCTGGCACTGTCGACTCCGCTGGGGATATACAGTCTGGATACTATCAACTCTAATGGGGATATACAGTTTGGATACTGTCAACTCTACTGGGGAACCTGCTCTGCAGAGGAGAGGCTTTGTCAACCGCTTGGGGGTGAGGATTCATGACTTGGCATCCGGTTCCTGTGACCTGTAACCAAAAAATACACGTATGCCCCGGGGAATTACTCGGTTTGAATTCACCGTCCGGGATTAAGCACATTCAAAGCAATTTTGACTGTTTTCCTGCGCAAGTCATCTGCAAAAGCCACCATTACATTCAGATGCAATATGTTTCCTCAAGAATTCAGACATCTTTTGCAAACAAACTGATAAATGAAAAGTAAAGAGGCTTTTTAACTGAATTATTCGACTTTTGTTGGTTGAAAAATTTGTGCCAGGAATAGGCGAGTACATCAGGAAGTTGATCCCTGGAAAGAGGCGATCGCTATAAATTGAACAAGAGAAACTATCCTAATGGCAATGTGGAAACGGGGTCCCACCGAGTTTCGACTCTGCTATGGCTCGTATGTCCTCAAGACGCTCTACTCATCTTGCTTTCTGAAGTGGATGATTAGTCGATCTTTTACCTTCGAAGATTGTCGGATTGAATGAAACGGTGATATAACACGGATGAACTCATATCGCAGTTATTCGCTTATTCCCTAACTTTTGCATGGACCGCCCTTTTGAGTTTTCAATCCACCGGGATACCCTTTTTTGCCTGAGCCGCCCTTTCGGGTTTTCGACTCACCAGGTGTACATTTTTTTTTATATCCCTAATTTTTGCCCGAACCTCTTCATTCTTTTTTTTGGTTCGTCGGGATGCCCCTTTTTTTCCTGGACTATTCTTTTTACTGTCCAGTGGGTCTATTTTATGCGAAGTATTTTTTAACTGCGTCTGAGTTGACAGGGGACGGGAAGTCTTCGCCATCCATGGTTGTTAGCATCAGAGCTCCGCCAGAGAAAACTCTTTTAACCACGTATGGACCCTCGTTGTTCGGTGTCCATTTGCCCCTGTGATCTGTGTTGGGAGGAAGAATTCTTTTGAGTACCAATTCACCGACTCGATACTCCCGAGGGCGCACTTTCTGATCAAACGCTCTCTTCGTCCGTCTCTGATATAGCTGGCCATGGCATATAGCTGCTAGTCTCTTTTCCTCAACTAGGCTTAGCTGATTGTATCGAGAACGGACCCATTCTGCTTCGTCTGGCTTCATTGTTGGTGCAGGGAAAAGTTATTCTGGCACAAAATGGCATATGAACCCCCTCCGGTGTGATCAACACTGCACCAACTCCGCGACCATTGACGTTGACCGCCCCATCAAACATCATAATCCATTTGGATTCAGGATCAGGCCCCTCCTCCGGGAGTGGTTCCTCACAATCTTTCGATTTGAGAAACATGATGTCCTCATCAGGAAAGTCGAACCTCATAGGTTGGTAATCATCAATCGGTTGCGCGGCAAGATAGTCTGACAAGACACTTCCTTTGATGGCTTTTTGTGAAGTGTATTGGATGTCATACTCTATCAGCATCATTTGCCACCTAGTAACCCTGCTGGCTTTTCAAAAATATACTTGACTTGATCCATCTTTGATATCAATAGAGTCGTGTGAGTCAACATATACGGTCTTAGTCGGCGAGCAGCCCATGCCAAAGCGCGGCAAGTTTTCTCGAGCAGCGAGTATCTTTGTTCACAGTCAGTAAAGTTTTTGCTAAGGTAGTATATTGCATGCTCTTTTCGACCTGACTCGTCATGCTGACCGAGCACACAACCATTGACCTTTCTAACACAATCAAGTACATGATCAACGGTCTTTTCCTCTCGGCCTGTAAACTGGCCCCGATCTTGATCTCTTTCTTGTCGTCTTCGGTACCAATGTTGATGGTCTCAACCACCTCCTGATAAGGTGTGATAGCTCGGTCCTCCTGTTTCAACAACCTGGATAACTCCTCAGGCAATTCACAATCTTCCTCAACCCCTTCTTCGGCTTGATAGATAGGATTGTCGAAGTCATACTTGGCCATAGCAGTGTCGTTAGCAGTGAGATCCGGGTGATCAGTTTTACGAGGTGTTTTTTGGAAAGAAAACGAAAAAGAAACATTGCCGTTTTTGTAAAAGTAAAAATAATTGAAAGAAAGAGAACACAAAATTGTTTGCAAAAGTTGTCCTTTACTGATGATGAAAATAATTGCGAAATGTAACTAAATGGATGGCCCTACAGATGAGTCATTACACCTTGGTCAAAGTGTAAGACTTTGTTATGCATGTAATAAAAGGAAAACAATAAAAATTACTCCTTCAGTAGAGTACACCGGACGACTTTTTCAGACGACCAATTGTCGAGCTTTTCTCCTGGGACACACGGGCGAATCCAGCTATCTAAGTCACAGTCGCTGTCAGCTTTGTCTTCACCTGCAGCATTGACGGTGTGGGGAGAAACCAAACCCCCGCTGGAGAAAGTACCGGCTTCATTCTTCTGAGACCCCGGGGTATACCCCATTCCAAACTTGTCTTCTTTTATGATTGGCTCCACAAATTTGCCCCAGCCTTGGGCATTACCAGCCTTAACCACTTCAACAGCTTGCTTGTATGAAGAGATAGAAGTCCCGACCTTCTCAGACTCAGGTGAAAAGACATTTTCGGGCGCGACCTCACTGATGTTTATGGCTTCGAAGCCCTGACACAGCATCTCATGCATCTCGCCATCCATCTCCACATACTTAAATGTAGACAGGTGGCTAACAAAAATATCCTCTTCACCACAGACAATGACGATCTGACCTTCTAGTCCATATTTGAGCTTCTGGTGGAGAGTAGAAGTAACAGCACCGGCAGCATGAATCCAGGGTCGACCTAGCAGACAGTTATAGGCAGGCTGGATATCCATCACATAAAAGGTACTCTTGAATACCTGCGGTCCAATCTTAACTGGCAACTCAACTTCGCCACAAACAGCTCGCTTAGAGCCATCAAAAGCCCTTACAACTAAATTACTCGGCCTCAGGGTGGCGTCATCGCAATCCAACTTCGTTAAGGCTTTCTTTGGGAGAACATTCAGAGAAGAACCTGTATCAACCAAAACATGGGAAAGCACCGTCCCTTTGCATTCCATTGTGATATGCAAGGCTTTGTTGTCATTCCTGCCCTCAGATGTTAGGTCATAATCGGTGAAACCTAGCGCATGGCTAGTGTGTACATTCGAAACTACCGACTCCAGCTGGTCAACAGTTATCTCTTGGGGAACATAAGCCATATTCAGTACTTTCAACAAGGCTGCTCTGTGTGCCTCAGAGCACATCAATAGTGAGAGAGTGGAGATCTTTGAGGGTGTATGATTTAGTTGGTCGACTACCTTGTAGTCACTTTTCTTGATAATCCTCATAAACTCATCCACTTCCTTCTCGAATGCGATCTTAGGAGGAGCTTCCTCGGTAGTAACCTCTTCGGTGGATACCTGTTTTCCTTTAGCCTTGGCAGCTACCTCAGCTTCAGCATTCGTGCGCAATGTTGATGGTGCAAATAGGCGTCCACTGCGAGTGAAGCCACCAATTCCTCCAACATTGTCTATAACGGAGCTATCAATGTCAATGTCTTCTTCGTTAACTCTTTGCCCCTGGCAGTAGATATCAGCCCCATAGTGCCACGGGATAGCACTGTCTTTCTCATACGGAACAGGTCCTGGTACCGTGATGGTGACCGGACCAATCAAAGTCGGTTGAGGGTTGTCAGAGTAAATTGGTGCTGGACTTTCTGGGAAATATATTGTTGTCGGAGCTGGTCTCTCGGGAATATATATTTCTTCAGGAGTGAAATAAAACGTTACTGTCGACACATCATTCTTCACTGGACGAGTCTGATCGAACTGAAGACAACCTTCATCTATCAGTTGCTGAATACCCCTTCTCAAACTATCACATCCGTTTTCGGCAGCTTGACAATTTCTGCACTCTTCCCCACAGCCCGGGAAAATCTGTCCTTTCAAAAGTCGGTCTTTGACCACCGATAGCAAAGTCTTCACTTTAGTCACATCAGAAACCAAATTCAAAATTTCCCCGCTATCAACAGCATTAATCCTTTGCCCGCCGTGGGCTGGCATCGGGTTTTGGATAACATTAGGCACCAGAGAGAAATTGATGGCCTGGGCATCTCTCAAATCTTGTACCTTTAGCTGGAGAGCCTTGCAATTATCTGTAGTATGGCCAGGTGCATTGGAGTGAAAAGCACATCTGGCGTTGACATCATAACCTCTAGGCAGATTGTTGGGATCGACCGGTGGGGCCAGAGTTCTCAACGTAACCAGATTCATGTCAATCAGCTTGGGAAGAAATACAGAATAAGGCATTGCGATTGGCTCAATGACCCGGTCTGCCTGCCTTGGACGTTGTTGATAGGGTCTCTGCTGACCCGGATTACCTCCTTGTTGTTGATTGTTGTACCTGGGTTGCTGTTGCGGATGATACTGCGGTTGAGGAACAGGTGTTGGAATAGTGACTGCGGCCACTTGATCTTGATAATAATTAGGGTGTCCTCTGCCCCTGCCTCTGCCGGCATATACAACGCTCGTCTCACCTTCTCTTCTTCTCTGACAGTTACCAGCAAACGGTTTCTTGGTAATTGATGAGTTGGAAGCACTGTTGTCTTGAATTTGGCCCATCTTCAACAGACTCTCGATCCTTTCTCCAGCAATCACTATCTCTGCAAAGCTGATTGACGGGCAAGTAGCCAATCTCTCGATATAATTGCCTTGAAGAGTGTTCATGAACATGTCCGCCATCTGCCTTTCAGACATAGGGGGTTGGACGGATGCAGCAATCTGTCTCTAACGCTGAGCATATTCTCTAAAGGTTTCCTTGGTAGTCTGAGACATTCCTTGCAACAAGGTCCGATTTGGAGCCATGTCCAAGTTGTATTGATATTGCTTGACAAAAGCCTCTGCCAAGTCTTTCCAGCTCTTGATGGTAGTACGAGACAAATGAGAATACCATTCACGAGAAGCTCCAGTTAAACTATCTTCAAAATATACATCCACAGCTTTTCATCTTCAGTGTGAGCTCCTAACCTTCCCAGATAAGATTGGAGATGAGTGCATGGGCAAGAAGCCCCGTTGTATTTCTCAAAAGTAGGGGGTTTGAACTTGTGAGGGATCCTTACTCCATGAACCAGACCAAGATTGGTGACATCAAAACCTAAGGAATTTTGAGATTCCAAAGATTTGAGCTTCTCAGCAAGCTCATCCATACGGCGAGTGGTCTCGAGGGCCTCGTCGTGCAAAGAAAATTGATCATACTGACAATCTTCAGTAACGGGGCGCCCGTTAATCAGAATCCCTTTATTCACATTGTACCTTCCGCCAATACCATTCCCAACATTTCCCGTGTTGCCAACATTACCCGTGTTTCCATCAACATTTGTGTTACCCGCGTTTCCAGTGTTCACAGGGTTATCAGCGTTCCCAGGGTTACCAGGGTTCCCCTCAGCACTTGGTATTTCCACCTCTGGATCGGGCCTCGGTTGCTCAACCAATTCCTTCAGCTTCGCCTGGCCTTCTGCCATACCAGTCATCAATGTCATGAACTGATCCATCCTTTCACGCATATCAGCCAGTTCTTTCTGTATCTGGTCTATTGCTAGTCGTGGACGGTTTTCCTTTGTCGGGTACCTGTGAACTCGCTTGGGACCAATAACTGGCTGCAACAGGGAACAAACATTAGACACTGCGGTGACACCTGCAAAACAAATAAGGGTTAGTATGTATGGTATGCGATGCATTGCTTATTCGATTTTAAGCCCCCCCCCCCTAAAAAGGGAATACCCTGCAAATGAATAAGCATGAGATGTTGGATGCAAATATGCAAATGATGTTATGCAATGCAATGGCATGTCAATCAGAATTGTTGGATCCGCTTAAACATTTGTTAGGTTGCACTGCCTGGAGAGAAATTAAGAGGATCAAGCAAAGCACACCAAACAAAGGTCATGGGATGGATCATGTTATCCTTAATATCAACCATCCATTTTTGGTGGATTATGGTTTACACCTTATCAACACCCAAGTTTCATTGATATTAAGGATACCTGAACGGATCAACCATGAATCAAGGGTTTGTTGCAAGTCACGAGCATGGAGTTTAGGTTAAGAACCACCCAAATGGAGTGTACTAAGGTTTAAACCTGCCAAACATGTTCTACAAAAAGGTTCCCATAGTCATAATCCCATCTTTCGGATATTATCGGAGGAACGACTACTCGTATTCCAAAAATATTCTCAAGAGAGACTCTTATGGGTGTAGTATCGCGTAACAATCGTATCAAATCTTACACTTGAACGACTTTCGCACCACGTCCTATGAATAGGCCAAGATGGGTTTGGTAAACTAAGGTCCTTGGCTTCTAAGGTCTATATTGGAAAAAGTAATGTCTAACCACAACTTACTTGTGTGACATTATTGATCCCAACATGACCTCCACCAAGTGAATGGGCTTGCAAGTCAACTTGCTAAGGAATAACTCCACACAAGTCAACAAGACTATGCCATTCTCCTATCCTAAGTGCACTCGAGTTCGGGTATAGAACTCATCTCACAAACAGAACCAGCAGATACGGCATGCATATGTACACAATGCAATAAAGCAGGTAAATGCTGAAAGATAAATAACTGTACAAAAGAATAAACACCCAATAAACAAACAACCTACAAAAGCTAGGAGGGACTCGCTTAGGGAAACCGGGTCCCCAGCAGAGTCGCCAGCTGTCGCAACCTGAAAAATGGAATGCGAAAAAAAAAAACCGGCGAAGAAAGACAGGAGAGTCGCCACCGTGCATTATTTATCCCAAAGGAGGGAAAGGAAACGCTCGAAGTAAACCTGGAAAAAGGAAAGGACAAGACAGGGTCTCGCAACCAAATCTTGGGTTCGGGAGTCGATTATGCGAAGGGAAGGTATTAGCACCCCTACGCATCCGTAGTACTCTACGGGATCCACTTTTGTAGTTCTTGTCTAAAGGGTGTGGGTTTATCTAATGTGTTATTTACTAAAAAAAAAGGGGTCAAAAGAAAATGACTCGCACGGATGTCGCATCCACTGCATACGTATCTCATCTGAATATGAGAATCAGAGTCTTCGTAGCTCGGCTGACCTATGGGTTGGGGGATGTGTGCTCGCTAAGACATCGCGTCTTATGCCTACGTATCTCATCTGGAATGAGAATCAGAGCAAGTCGTAGTTCGGCTAACTACGGGGTTATGGATTGGGTTTTGGACGGACGACGTTACTACGTAATCTACCGGATGCTCGACCTTTGGAGACTTACTCGCCTGTAGTAGAAGGAGTAAACGTGTGTTTAGGAGAAGAAAAATCAATGAGTTGGTAGGGTTAGGGATGCTCATGCAGAAGGGAAATCCTAGACGAAGGAACCTGCATAAAGTAAACACACAAAAACATTGCCTCCTATCGAGGTCTTCCAGCTAGGAAAGCAGTAAAATGCGGGAAAAATATAAAAGTACCACGTGGATGAAGATCCGAGGTAACAACAATTAAAGGAACGATAAACCCTGAGATCCTCCCAAGCTAACACCATCAAAGAAAGTGAGTCAGTACAGGTAATCGGAATGAAACCTCCAGGCGGTATCCCACAAATAAAGTGGAACACCAGGCAAGCTATCCCTGCAAAAGTCATGTGAGCCTTCACAAAAACTCAACAAAAGGGTTAGTGAAACACGATAAGCATTTTTTTCATGGATAACAATATGGTTTCAAAAACCTCAAACCCTGTGGCATACACTTCAGAAATTAAACGATTAAGCATTCAAGGCATTATTTATACATTCATACATAATTATAAACCCGTGGGCAAAAACCTAATGTTACCTCACACATTCAGGTGATCCAAATTAAGAGCATAAAGGTAATGGGAATAAGGGCAAACCTGATTGGAGAGATCGGTTGAAATTGAGTTGCACCCGTGAGGTTTACAAAACAATCTTTAGGGTTTATGTGAGGCAGAGGTGATTCTGTGCAGATGAGTTCCCTTCAGGGTTTGGAGGCTACTCTGAGTTCTCTGTCAGGTTTCTCTCCAGGTTTTGTCCAGGGTTTTGTTCCAAGGAAACCTCAGAGTGTTTTGCTTCTCTCCCTTTTTCTCAAGTGAAACCTTGGTATTTATAGACTGAATTTCATGGCTTTGTGGGCTCAAATGAGAGAGACCCAAGTCCAAAAAAAATTCTGTTATATTTTTTTTTTTTTATTTATTTCTTTAATTAATTTATTTATTTATTTTTCGTTTTTTTTTTTTAAAATAAAGTTTCTTGGATCTGATTCTGGTTGACATGATGAAATGCAATATGAAATGTTAAATGACCTAAAATTGAATGCATGAAAGAGGAGGGCAAATTTTGGGGTGTTACAGCTGCCCCTATTCAGTCATCAGCTAACCCGAGCAGGATGAAAGCGAACAGCTTATCAGACAAACAGGGTGAGCTATGATTGAATACCAAAGACAGACCGAAAATTTGCGCTCCGAGAACACCACAAAAATGCTGAAATACACCACATTGTTTATTTCTCTTCCGATCCTCTGGCTGAATCTGAATCAGTCTTCTGACTTAATCTGGAGTTTCGATCCTCTGGCTGAATCTATACTAAATTTAGTCCTCTGGTTGGATGTTAATTTTGATCCTCGGGCTGGATACGGTTTCAATCTTCTGGCTAGATCTTCTTCGATCTTCTGGCTAGATCTTCTTCGATCTTTTGGCTAGATCTCCTTTGTTTCGATTCTCTGGCTGAATCTACTTCGATCTTCTGGCTAGATCTGAATTGTTTCGATTCTCTGGCTGAATCTATTTCCGGTCTTCGGGCTAGACCTGACTTCGATCTTCTGGCTAGATCTACTTCGATCTTCTGACTAGATCTGAATTGTTTCGATTCTCTGGCTGAATCTATTTCGATCTTCTGGCTAGATCTGAATTGTTTCGATTCTCTGGCTGAATCTATTTCGATCTTCTGGCTAGATCTGAATTGTTTTGAATCTCTAGCTGAATCTATATTCTTTGATTTTCCGGCTGAATCTATTTCGATCTTCTGGCTAGATCTGAATTGTTTCGATTCTCTGGCTGAATCTATTTCCGGTCTTCGGGCTAGACCTGACTTCGATCTTCTGGCTAGATCTACTTCGATCTTCTGGCTAGATCTGAATTGTTTCGATTCTCTGGCTGAATCTATTTCGATCTTCTGGCTAGATCTGAATTGTTTCGATTCTCTGGCTGAATCTATTTCGATCTTCTGGCTAGATCTGAATTGTTTCGATTCTCTGGATGAATCTATCTATTTTTCGGTCTTCGGGCTAGACCTGACTTTGATCTTCTGGATAGATCTGGATTGTTTTGATGATAAATTCCCATCATCAAGATCTCGCATCTGGGGCATGCGCTGGTTGACCCTCTTTCGAAATCTACAGTCTTCATGTTAGATATGCAGCTTCGAGAATATTCCACTTTTGGGCTTCGTACATATTCTTCAGGCTAGAACATGTTATAACGACTCTTCGATTAGACTTTGTTTTTTTAATGCGATCCGTGGGCTGGATCCTCTTGTAGGTTGATTTTCTATTGAGCTGTCAATCTATTCCTCCACCTGGCTTGCTGGGGAAATAATGCTCGTAGTCGACTCTCTAGCTGAATCTTCGAAATGACCCTCAGGCTGGATCTCTGGAAAACGATTCTCAGGCTGAATCTTCAAAATGACCCTCAAGCTGGGTCACACACACACTTGATAACAATATGGTTTCAGAAACCTCAAACCCTGTGGCATGCACTTCAGAAATTAAACGATTAAGTATTCAAGGCATTATTTATACATTCATACATAATTATAAACCCGTGGGCAAAAACCTAATGTTACCTCACACATTCAGGTGATCCAAATTAAGAGCATAAAGGTAATGGGAATAAGGGCAAACCTGATTGGAGAGATCGGTTGAAATTGAGTTGCACCCGTGAGGTTTACAAAACAATCTTTAGGATTTATGTGAGGCAGAGGTGATTCTGTGCAGTTGAGTTCCCTTCAGGGTTTGGAGGCTGCTCTGAGTTCTCTGTCAGGTTTCTCTCCAGGTTTTGTCCAGGGTTTTGTTCCAAGGAAACCTCAGAGTGTTTTGCTTCTCTCCCTTTTTCTCAAGTGAAACCTTGGTATTTATAGACTGAATTTCATGGCTTTGTGGGCTTAAATGAGAGAGACCCAAGTCCAAAAAAAATTCTGTTATATTTTATTTTATTTATTTATTTATTTATTTAATTTTTTATTTTTTTTTCGTTTTCGTTTTTTTTCCATTATTTTTTCGTTTTTTTTTTCTGTTTTTTTTTTTCGTTTTTTTTTTAAAAAAAATAAAGTTTCTTGGATCTGATTCTGATTGACATGATGAAATGCAATATGAAATGTTAAATGACCTAAAAATGAATGCATGAATGAGGAGGGCAAATTTTGGGGTGTTACACTGAGGACCAACTTCTTTTTTATCCCAAGATCGAAAGAACCGCAAGGAGACTGAATAGCAGAACGAGATGAAGGAGGCAACAAGCTAGACAACGACAAGAACAAGGAGAAGGTTCTTCTACAACACACCCACCACCTTTCACACCTATCATGGATCCACCACCACCACCGCCCGCTTCCACACCATGTGTCAACAGTCCGAGGAATACAGCCTAGTTTGCCAACCACCAGGGAAGGCAAGCCGAGATGAAGACGGGAACTCTTAACTTGCTATACAGAAGTCCATTCACCGGAATGGACCATGAAGACCCCTTTGCTTTTCTCACCAAATTTTACGAGATAGCATTGGCAGCCGGAGTTGATCAAGCTCAAGAGCTACCGTTGTTCAAAAGACTGTTTCCTCATGCTTTGCTCGGCAAAGCCAAAGATTGGTACTTGGATCAAACACCTGCAGTCATGACGGATTGGAACGTGTTGGAAGAGAAGTTCATTGAAAGATTTTTCTCCCACAACCGGTTCATGGAATCCAAAACGGCTATCTCCGTGTTTTCGCAAGAAGCCAACAAATCATTGAATGAGGCATGGGAAAGATTTAAATCCATGCTTCGAAAGTGCAAAGGGCATGGTTTTGACGAATTGACGCAAATCCACATTTTCAAGAATGGCCTTCAACCTAATTGCAAGACTTTATTGGATGCTACCTCGGGTGGTTCTTTGTTGTCTAAAAGCGTCGACGAAGCTACTGATATCATTAACTGTATGGCTCTAAATGACCTCCAAAGTTAAAGTAGAGGCAACACTTTGAAGAAACCGGGAGTGCTTCAACTTGGGACAAACGATGCTATTCTTGCCCAAAATAAACTCATTTCACAACAAGTTGAACTCTTAACTCAACAAATAAAAGAGTTGAGAGAGCCTTCAAAAGCTAAACAAATAGCTTGTTGTGAGCTTTGCAAGGGTGATCATGACACCGGGTTTTGTCCACCTCCCGGGTTCGAAGAGGTGAATTACATGGCGAACCAACGAGACTACCAATCGAGGCAACAACAACAACAACCGTATCAACAACATCCTCAAAATCAACAACAACACTTTCAAGGGAATCAAGGGTTCCAACCAAGGGCTAACTATCAACATAACTAAGGTTATGGGGGTGGTACTTCTAGCCGTCAAAATCCTTACCAACCTCAACAACCGCCGGTCGTAACTTCAAAGTTAGAAAATACATTGACACAATTTATACAATTTTCGATGGCTAATCAAAAGAGCAACGATGCGGCAAACAAAAATCTCGAAACTCAAGTCGGTCAACTTGCTAAACAACTAGCGGAACAACAACCCGGACCATCTTTTTCGGCGAACACGCAAACGAATCCAAAAGAGCATTGTAAAGCGATAACGACGAGAAGTGGAAGGGAGTTGATTAGTGAGAGTGAAAAAAGAATGAGAGTGAAAAAAGAGAGGATGAGAAAAAAAATGAGGAGAAAAAAATAGAGGATATCATTGATGTTGAAGTTGGGGAGTGGAGTGAGGAAGAAGTTGAAAAGAATGAAAAAAATGGTGAAGTAGAAAATAAAAAAAGTGTGGAAGTTGAAAAAAATAAGAGTGATAAAGTGAAGGTGGAGGGAGTAAAAAAGAAAAGAGAGAGGAATTCTAGAGTTTCTAAAGGAAAGGAGGTAGTGGGCGCTACTCCAATCCAAAACCTTATGTATCCACATGCTCCATCTAAGAGGGAGAATGAACGGAATTACGTCCGATTCATGGATATATTCAAACAACTTCAAGTGAACATTCCGTTTGTCGAAGCATTGGAGCAAATGCCTAAGTATGCGAAATTCATGAAAGACATACTTACTAAAAAGCGGAGGTACACGGAACCGGAGACAATTGTCCTAGATGCTAGTTGTAGTGCAATCATTCAACGGACGCTTCCGAGAAAAGAGGTTGACCTGGGACGAGTTACTTTGCCGGTTACAATTGGTGATTTCTATGTCGGAAAAGGGATAATTGATTTGGGGTTAAGCATTAATCTAATATCATTGTCTATTGTGAAGAGGCTTGGCAACATTGAAATGAAGGCCATCCGGATGACTTTGCAATTGGCCGATAAGTCGACTACCCATCCTCATGGGTTAGCCCAAGATATATTGGTCAAAGTTGACAAATTCTTCTTCCCGGTTGATTTCATTGTGATTGATATGGAAGAGGATGATGATGCTCCGCTTATTCTTGGCCGACCGTTCATGAAAACCGCACGCATGATGATTGACGTTGACGACGGTTTGATGAAAGTAAGGGTCCAAAATGAAGAAGTTACTTTTGATCTATTCGAAGCCATGAAGCATTCAAAGGATAGTCGTGATAGCTCTTGATGACTCCTTTGAAGTTTTCACAATTGACGACTCCTATGGAGTTAGCTCTTGATGACTCCTTTGAAGTTTTCACAATTGAAGAAGAGCAAGCTCTTGAAGAATGCCTAAGGGAACTTGATAGTCTAAAAGAGTTACATCCGTGGGAAGTTGAGGAGGAAGTATTGAAGAAGGAGGTTAATGAAGAAAAATCGCCGATTGAATTGAAAATGTTACCTTCTAATTTGAAGTATGCATTCCTCGACGAGACCGAAGCAAAGCTGGTTATCATAAGCAATCTTTTGTCAAAGAATGAAGAAGCCCGTTTGATCAATGTTTTGAAAAAGAATCAAGAAGCCATGGGTTGGACTCTTTCCGATCTCAAAGGAATTAGTCCTTCCTATTGCATGCACAAGATCTTAATGGAAGAGGACTTTAAGCCGGTAGCTTAACCGCAACGCCGCTTAAATCCTACTATGAAGGAAGTTGTTAGAAAGGAGGTTGTTAAGTTGTTGGATGCGGGAATGATTTACCCAATTACGGATAGCCCATGGGTTAGTCATGTACATGTGGTTCCGAAGAAAGGTGGCATTACCGTGATTTGAAATGAAAAGGATGAGTTGATCCCGACAAAAGTGGCAATGGAGTGGCGTATGTGCATTGATTATAGGCGGTTGAATACCGCAACTCGAAAAGATCACTTTCCACTCCCGTTCATGGATCAAATGCTAAAAAGACTTTATGGGCAACAATACTATTGTTTCTTAGATGGCTATTCCGGGTATAACCAAACTGCGGTTGACCCGGCCGATCATGAAAAGACGGCTTTCACATGTCCTTTTGGAATTTTCGCATACCGTAAAATGCCCTTTGGGTTGTGCAATGCACCGGCGACTTTCCAAAGATGTGTGCAAGCTATTTTTGCCGACCTTATCGAGAAAACAATGGAAGTCTTTATGGACGACTTCTCCGTATTTGGTGGTTCCTTTGGTCTATGCTTGGACAACTTGGAAACGGTTCTTGAAAGATGTGTGAAGACAAATCTTGTTCTTAATTGGGAGAAGTGCCACTTCATGGTGACCGAGGGGATAGTGCTTGGCCATAAAGTCTCTTCAAGAGGGCTTGAAGTTGATCGTGCTAAAGTTGAAGTGATTGAAAAGTTGCCTCCTCCGGTGAATTTGAAGGGAGTCCGAAGCTTTCTGGGGCACGCCGGTTTCTATCGTCGCTTTATCAAAGACTTCTCAAAGGTAGCTAGGCCTTTGAGTAACTTGCTAGCTAAGGATCAGGTATTTCTTTTAACTGATGAGTGTTTACAAGCTTTTGAAATTTTAAAGGAAAAATTGGTTACCGCTCCAATTATAGTCGCTCCAAATTGGAATTTAAATTTTGAGCTCATGTGTGATGCAAGCGACTATGCAATCGGAGCGGTATTAGGCCAAAGAAAAGAGAAAAAATTTCATGCGATACACTACGCAAGTAAAGTTCTTAATGAGGCTCAAGTTAACTATGCCACCACTGAAAAAGAATTACTTGCGATAGTGTATGCGCTTGAAAAGTTTAGGTCATATCTTATTGGCTCAAAGGTCATAGTGTATACCGACCACTCGGCGATTAAATATTTGCTCACCAAACCGGACTCGAAGCAAAGGCTCATTCGTTGGATCCTCTTGTTGCAAGAATTTGATGTTGAAATCAAAGACAAGAAAGGATCAGAAAATTTGGTGGCGGATCATTTATCTCGCTTAGTTAATGTGGAGGTTACCGCTTCCGAGAAGGAAATGCGGGAAGAGTTTCCTGATGAAAAACTTTTCAAAGTTCAATTTAGGCCGTGGTTTGTGGACTTTGCGAACCATAAGGATAGTGGTTTGGGGCCTCCCGACCTAACTTCGAACCAAAAAAGGAAATTTCTCTCGGATGCTAGGTACTACGTGTGGGATGACCCATACTTGTTTAAATTGGGTGGTGATAACCTTTTGAGGAGGTGTGTTATTGGCGATGAAGCACAAAGCATTCTTTGGCATTGTCACAACTCGCCTTACGACGGACACTACAATGGGGCAAGAACGGCCACTAAAGTCCTTCAGTCAGGATTTTATTGGCCTACTATTTTCAAAGACGTAAATGCCCATGCGCAAAGTTATGATAATTGCCAAAGAAGTGGTGGGATTGGTAAGAGAGACGAGATGCCTCTCCAAAACATCCAAGAGGTTGAAGTATTCGATTGTTGGGGTATCGACTTTGTTGGACCATTCCCACCCTCATATGGTAATGAATATATGCTTGTGGCGGTTGACTATGTTTCTAAGTGGGTTGAGGCGATTGCCTCACCTCGGGCGGATGCTAAAACAGTAATAATTTTTTTGAAGAAAAACATCTTTTCCCGTTTTGGAACCCCCCGTGTGTTGATTAGTGACGGAGGGTCGCACTTTTGTAATGTACCGTTAGAAAGCTTTTTGAAACATTACGGTGTATCGCATAGAGTGGCGACTCCGTATCACCCACAAGCAAACGGTCAAGCCGAAGTCTCTAATCGTGAGATTAAGAGAATTCTTGAAAAAACTGTGTCGAATTCTAAAAAAGAGTGGTCGCAAAAATTGGATGAAGCTTTATGGGCATACCGTACCGCTTTTAAAGCTCCAATTGGGCTAACTCCTTTTCAATTGGTATTTGGTAAGACTTGCCATTTTCCGGTCGAATTGGAGCACAAAGCTTTGTAGGCTCTGAAATTATTGAACTTTGATAAGGATTTGGCCGGTGAAAAAAGAAAAGTGCAATTGCTTGAGTTGGAAGAAATGTGCAATGCCGCATATCACTCGAGTTGGTTGTACAAAGAAAAGGTGAAAGAGTATCATGACAAAAAGCTTAGGAAGAAGGAATTTGTGCCCGGAGAGTTGGTCCTTTTGTTCAATTCTAGGTTGAGGCTATTCCTCGGAAAATTGAAATCTAAATGGTCTGGGCCATTTCGTGTCAAAGAAGTCAAAGAGTATGGAGTTGTTGTCATTGAGGACTTGGAGAAGAAAGATAGTTGGACGGTTAACGGCCAACGTTTGAAGATTTATCTTGGCGGTCTTGTGGATCACGAGAGTTGTGCAATCTGCTTGGATACTCCTCTGTGAGCATCTCGAACCGTCGAGCTTATCCGATGTTAAACAAGCGCTTGTTGGGAGGCACCTCAACATTGTAAGTATTTACAGCTTTGTGTTGTGTGGTATTGGTATTCAAATTGGTGGAACCTTGCTGAACTGTGCTGTGCAGTGCTGTTTTGAAAAAAAACAAGATCCTGTCATGTTCGCTAGCTGCTTGCTAGGCGAAGACAGTAGCGAGATGGTTCGCTAGCTGCTCGCTAGGCGAAGACAGTAGCGAGTCGTTCGCTAGTTCTTCGCTAGGCGAACGTTGCGTGGCAGAAACCCATTTATTTTTCAGAGGGCCACTCATTTGGGCCCAAAACCCATTTATTTTGTTTTAGTCTGAATATAGGGTCACGAACTCACTCTCACTTTCACACTTTTCACTTCCATCTCACACAAATACTTTGAGAATCATCCTTGTGCAAACCCTAACTGTTGCATTTCAGAATCAATCAACCTCTTCAATCAGGTTTGTTCTGTCTCCATTCCTTTGTGCTTTCAATGTTGTAAATTCTGAAGGATGAGTCATTAGGGTTGAATTTGGGAGATTGAATTTTAGGTTTGCATGTATGTTTAGAACGATTCCTAGCATGTTAAATTACTTTGTTTCTGGAATGGGTATCATTAGACTTTGGGTTTTCTGAAATTGGATTGTTAACAGTGGAGAACTCAGAATCCTGTAACATTTGCTAGCATCTTCGCTAGGCGAATATGTGGCGAGCATTCGCTGTCACTTCGCTAAGCGAACCCGTGGCAAATCTTCGCTGGGTCCTCGCTAAGCGAAGCTGTAGCGACCATGACAGTATCTGGTTTTTCTGTTTTGATCTCTAATCTGTTTTGTGGTTGTGTGCTGTTTCTTTTCTATGATTTTACAAAGGGCATCCAGGTCAAGTGCTGCAAAAAAGAGAAAGGTCGGGAGCACTTCCCGCACTGTGCCAATTCAATTTGACACCGATAAATTCGTTGGGCCGAAGCAAGCCGCACGTTATGTGGCGTTGGAGAAAAGGAAAATCTTTCCTAAGAAGAGGTTTTTGATCAACCCACAAGGCGAATATCGGACATTAGCAGGGTTGATAAATAGCAAGAAATGGGACAAGTTGATCTCTCCACTCGAAAGCTATGATATTGAGATAGTGCGCGAGTTCTATGAGAACGCGCTGCCAAATGGCGACGAGCCTTTCACTTGGACTACAAGAGTGTCAGGACGTCAGGTCACTTTTGATAGGGATGCTATTAACCGAGTGCTTGGTGAACCGCTCCATCTGGGAGTTAATGAGAGGGATGCATACCACAGAGATCTGAGGCTCCACAGGGACACTGATACTATTTTTACGACCCTGTTGTTTGAGGGAAAGTCGGTTGAGGTGAACCCATCTGGGGTTCCTGTGAGGTACCATCGGGAGGATATGATTCCCTTGACTCAGTTGATCTTGATGCTGGTTCTGACTAACATTAAGCCCAAGTCACACACGTCGACCGTGCCGATCCTAGTGGCACACTTGGTCCACTGTATTCTAACTAATGTACAGATCGATGTGGCGTGAATCATTGCGATTGAGATGAAGTCCGTGGTTGAGAGAGGGCTGAAGTCGGGGCGCGAGTAAACTGCCCCTTGCTTTTCCTTGTCTCCTCATGGCTTTGTGCCAACAGACGAGGGTGAAGCTACCCTCCCGTAGTCAGGTAAGGATTCCGTCCGCAATCGACGATCGATATGTGACTAAGTACTGTAAGCCGAAGAACTTCCGAGGTAGTACAGCTGCTGATGATACCGGGGCTGCTGATGGTCCTGGTGCTCTTTCTCAGGGGTTTGATCCTTTCCAGCAAGCTGTTTGCAATTACAATTGGGATTGGATGGCGGCGACTCAGCGTGCCATGATTGATATACATGACTCTATGCAGTTATTACAATTGCAGGTATGTGACCCTTTTGGAGAGCATCCTATGATGACGCGTGAGCAGTTCCTA
The DNA here is from genome assembly GCF_024323335.1 of Lathyrus oleraceus. Classification (NCBI taxonomy): domain Eukaryota; kingdom Viridiplantae; phylum Streptophyta; class Magnoliopsida; order Fabales; family Fabaceae; genus Lathyrus; species Lathyrus oleraceus. Next base: position 463,736,175 of record NC_066584.1, on the reverse strand, counting down.
CAACATGCTAGCTGGCCTGAGGACAGGCCTGTTTTTGGAGAGGGGGCGGGTGCTGGTGCTTCTGGTGCTGCTAATGATGATGATGCTAATGATGATGATGCTGATGATGATGATGCTGATGATGATGATGGCTCTGGTTCTGATGGCTTTATGTTATGTTTTATTTTCTTGTATTTTCAGATATTTGGTATTTTGGTTATGTACTTTTTGGGGTGTTATGTCCCCCACGCACATTTTAACATTTTGAAGTGATGGTTGTTGTTTATGTTTTAAATTATTGTGTTTGGTTTGAATTTCTTTTGTTTAATAAATTTTTGGTTGTTGAGGGTCAAACCTTCTAGATTGGTTGCTCCTCAAAGAAGTATCCAATGAAGGTGCATCCGAGCTTGGATGGCGATGATAAAAATAAACAAGCGAATAATGCTAAGGTACATGGTTACCTCCGATTAGAATTTTAGAATGCATTAAGAACTTTACTCTTTCCGTAATTGAATATTGTTCTTTTTGCAACATAATTGAATGAATGATTCACCTAGGGCTTAGAACCACAAATTGTGAGGAAACCTCCATTGTACACTAAAATGTTGGATTCTAATAAACTGTGTTGATTCATTTGATTCATGCTTTGTCTTTTATTATTGTGAATTTGTGGAAGCAATTAGAAATGATCAAGGCGCTTGTTTTCTTTCGAGCACAACCAGTTCCAAATACAACTTACCCGTGAGCAGAGAGTATTCGTGAACCCCTTTGAGCTTAAACAGTTGAATCTCAGCTTGAAATAAGGCGAGACGTCAAAATCTTTTTTTCTTGAAACCCTGAATTTTTTTATAATTGTTCTTTTGCCGTAAAAAGTCAAGAGCATTCACTTGGGGTGAGTAAAAGATAAGTTGGGGAGAACGAAAATGAGAATCGGTAGGTGCCACAACTCTTGAATAACCGAGCAAGCATTGAAAAAAAAATTAGAAAAGAGAAACATTTGTTTTGTGAATACGATGTGAAAAGAAAAAGAAAAAAATGAAAATGAATGCTTGCTTGGAAGAAAAATAGTGAAAAACAAAATTGAGTTGTGAAATAAGAGTTGTGAAGGTTTCAAATGAGAAACAAGTGGAACGAAGTTGAGATGTGTGAATAGCTTGTACAGTGAATGTCTCTTTTGCGTCGGCAAGTTCGTTTTCAATGGCCTTAGATATGACCCTTGTTTGTAAACCTGACCAAGCTACAACCGGAAAAGACCTTAGTGATCTTCGTGCTTCCGCATTTTCATTTATAATTGTTAGACATTGTATGAATTGAATTGACTTTTGCATTGTTTGTTGGAGAGTGAAATTGTCCCCGCGGTTGCAAACGCGTAATTTCTTCAATCCTTATTCGAAGAGGAGAGATAGGGTGATTCATTCAGGATAACATTGTTGTGGATTGATACATGTTTTGCATTGCTATAAGGCTTTAGTTCTTGTGTATTGTGTTATTCTAACCATTGGGAACTTATGTCTAGTTGATTCTCTTGTATTTGAGCCATTTTATCCGATTTCGGAGAAATCTTTTTCTTTAAGCAAATCCTCTTGTCCTTCAAGAGGCATACTTTGCTTGAGGGCAAGCAAGAATCTAGTTGGGGAGAGTTGTTAGATGCCCAAGTTTGCTTATTTGAGCTATCAAATGTGGGCATCTTTCACTCCTTTTTATCGAAAAAATGTTCGAAACCGCCCTTGCTTTTATTGATTTGCAATATTATGTGAAATGATCTTGGTACCTTTAATTTGTGTGTTATTGTGCAGGAATTAGGCATGAAAGAGTAGAAAACTAAGGCACAAGAAAGATGGCAAAGGAACCAAGAAAGAAAGCAAACATAAGCAAGCTCGCTAGGCGAGCATGCAGCGAGATGCCAGCGAACACTCCCAATCTTGGACAGAACCAAAAAGATCAAAACTCGCTAGGCGAGCATCCAGCGAGCAAGTAGCGAACAATTCCAGTAGCAAAAAGATCAAAACTCGATGTGGCGAGGGAAGTAGCTAAGTATTCGCTAGGCGAGCATCTAGCGAGCAGGTAGCGAACAATTCTAGTAGCAAAAACATCAAGACTCGCTGGAGCGAATGAGAGAAGCGAGGGCTTCGTCTAACGAAGGATTGTTCGCCTAGCGAACAGATGCAAACTTGTCTGGAATGATTCCTCTGGACGCAGGCTCTTCTGGTGACTTATTTTGGGGCTCGCTAGGCGAACCATTCTGCTCGCCTAGCGAGCATGACAACTCAGCAACCATTTCTATAAGTAGTATGGGCTACTTTTTGGAACATCTCTCTTAGATCTTTTTCATCATCTTTTTACTTGTTTTCTTGCTATAGGTGATTTTTGTGTCCTAGAAACCCCATTTTTCATTCTTCTTCTTCTCTTGACAACATTTTACAAAAAGAAGGTGGATTCCCACCCAATCTCGATTCTTCGACTCGGATGTTGATCAACCTTCTTCCGAAACTTGTTGTTCAAGCTACCATGAAAATGAGTAACTAAGTCTTTCATTTTGTCAAGGTTAGATATAGATGATCATAAGCTTTGTATGTATATGGGTTGATCTTCATTTGTAAACTCTTTGATGATGAATGTATGGTGAAAACCTTGTTTTATTGATAACTCTTTGTGTTGGTTTATGATTGAAAGGTGTTTTCCAACTCTTGACCTAGGTTTTCATCCATCCTTGTTCTTTAGCTAGAGATAGTATTGAATGAGTTTGTTCACTAAAAAGTTAAACCTAAAAGTTGTCATTTTGATAGATTGTATGAGAAATCAACAATGGATCAAAATGGGAAAAACCACAATGTGTGTTAGAAATAAACACATTGGGAGGACTTTGTGAATGTGTTTATCATCTAATGGAGTTTATGAGTTTTGTTTGATCGAACATATGCATGCAAAGTGATCGTCGAACCCTAACTTTGACAATCTTTCTCAAATCGTAAAACCAAAACTTTTACCGCAATTTCTTACTTTTTATGCAAGCTACCGTAACCGAAAACTAAAACCTCCTTGTTACTATAAGTTAAGAACTTAACAACTGTCGAACGGCGGCAATATCACATAATCCCTGTGGAGACGATAACAAATCCCGATACTCTATCCCTGTCCCAACACGATCTTCACTTGATCCTACCAAAATTTCCTAGGAGATGAAATTACTCTTTTTCCTAATTGGAAGTATGTCTCCATAATCTATATTCAGTAATCACAATTTGATTATTCAATCTAAGAGTACACGAGAAACTTCACAATCTGGTAGTTGCAAGGTGCATTAGGAACTCTAATGTTTTCGTGAAGCTTGTTGTGTGCTCTTAGATTGAATAAACGACTGTGACTCCACACACAGGAGAGGGGTGGGGTGGGGGTGAATTGTGGAAGTTTGAAAAATGTTGAATTAAAATATATTTTTTTCTAAATCAGTGTTCAAAAACACTTTCAAGAAAACGTTTGAATGTTGTAGCGGAAAATCAAGGTAAAGAAAATATGCATAAAGTAAATAGATAAGGGAAAAGAGATGGCATTAGAGATTTATAGAGATTCAGTCTAAATAAAGTGACCTGCTCCTCAACTCAAGAATTGATCTTGAGAGTTTCCAATAATGCTTATGACTTTTATAAGGTTAAGCTCATGAACCCCCTTATATAAAGAAAAACATATATAATCTCTAACCAACCAAGCTTTTAACCGGGATGGGCTCAAGAACCATTAAAAATATTATAGACTAGTTATCTTCAATAACCCAGAAATAGAGGTTTTCATTAAGTGGCCTAACTCACGAACCAAACAAAGACTTAATACTAAATACCCCAACCAAAGCTTTTAATGGTTTTAGCTTTGAACCAAAACAAATACTTCCTAAAGAAAGAGAGATAGAAAAAAGAACTCTTGGAAAGTGTACAATATTACCCTTTTTAGAACAATTTCCCCATTTAAACACAAGTTATTTTCTCGAAGCACTCTGACCAAATTTATGTGAGAGAAAGAGAAAATGTTTAGATAGAGAGTGAGAAAGGTGAGAAATCTCACATTTTGGGATTCGAAAAGGGAAGGGAAATGCCTCTATTTATAATTCAAATATTGATTCAAAAAAGGAAATGATCCATAAACTTAATTGTCCAATCGATTAGGTATTCCTTCCAATCGATTAGATGATCTAAACAATAGATTATTTGTGTCCATTTTGGAAATATTTAATAGAGACTCGTTATCCTTCATTAAGACACTATCACAATCGATTCTAGACTCAATCGTCCTTTACCTAATCAATTGGGTATTGTCCAATTGATTAGACAATTCAAATAAACAAGTCATAATCGTTCTAACAATTTCTAATTCATTTGGCTAGGCTCCAAAACATATTTAGGTGATTTTATTTGAGAAATAGATATTTTTTAAAAAGGTTTTAATGATTGTTTGTTTTAGATATATTTCTTTATGAAAACGCCCTTGTGTTTTTACAAAACACCGATCACTCAATTACGATCGAACGAGCTTTCCAAACTTCCTCTCTTTCACACTTTGAAGCTCCAAGTCTTTTGCTGAATACACTAATTACATAAGCACTTTACTTGAATATTCTTGGAGATGAGGCTTGAGATATATTCAAGTCAGACGTTATCATGGTTGTTGAAGATTAGCACATATCAAATCATAATCATTTGATTATGATTTGTTAAGCTGTTACAAAACAGTGGTGTAAATAGATTTATTCTCTATTATTATTATTTCCTTATTTAGGTAGCAACAATTATAGGGAGTTATTTCTCTGTTTATTAACAAGTTAGTACAACTTGTTGTATCCTATTTATACCTTACAATGTAATAGTTCCTAACACAATGAAATATACAATATATTTCTATATGGTATCAGAGCACAAGATCTGAACCATCCCTAAATCGTGAGCACCACCCATGGCAGATACTAAAGCAGAAAATTCAGCCAACAGTTTGGCTGAAGGACATGCTCTTCCTATCACTGGTCACAAATTGAATGGCCAGAATTACAATCAATGGGTGCTGTAACACCCCGATGAAATAAGGATAATTATTTAATTTAAATTAATAGAATATTTATTAATTTAATTAAATAATTGGAATATTATTGGATTATTATTATTATTATTGGAATATAAGTTGAAATCAGTAAAAGAGTTCCAATTGGTAAAAAGGGTTATTTCACGTGAAAAGGAAAAAAAGAGACAGAAAAGTGGAGAAAGAGCCAGAGAACAAGGGTTGAAGAGAGGAAAAGCTTGAAGCCGAAGGATTTGCCGGATTAACTCAGGTAAGGGGGGTTTATCGTCGTTTGATGGGTATTATGGGTTAACATGTAATGGGTAGTGATAAACCATTGATTTGACCCTGATTAGAATGATGAATGTTGAAATTTATGAACTTATGGATGAATGTGATTTGAGTTATAATTGAAGAAAATTCGTAAGAATTAGATGGAATAATGTTAGAATTTGTGAGAGTGAATGGGTATGATCTGTGTTAGATGAGGTAAACGATAACTGTGTAAGAATTGGACTGTGGGAGGTTGGAATTGAGAAATCCCGTAGCAGAGAAAACCCATAGCAGATCTGGAAATTTTGGTTCTGGTCATACGCGTATGGTACTAGGCAATACGCGTATGAGATGGCTTGGAAGGGAGAGGATTGGCGCTGATACGCGCCATACGCGTGTAATTACGCGTAGCTGTGAGTGGTACGCGTATGGGTTGAGGCCATACGCGTATGGATGAGGAAGATGATGTTTTGAACGTGGTTTTGTCTCTGTTGGTACGCGTATGGGGAAGTGGTACGCGTAGCATACGCGTATGAGACAGGTGATACGCGTATGGGTTTGGCTGAGAAATGGGCCATACGCGTATGGGCATGGGGCATACGCGTATGGGCAGAATTGTGATTTTTCTGAGCTGTTGTTGTGCAGTTTTTGGTTGTTCAAGCTGAGTAATGTAAATTAGCTGATGTATGATAGAGTAGGGATCATTTCCCGTTGTTTTGAGCAGTATAGGTATTAGTAGAGTGTGCTAATACTGTGATTGATTATGTGGCATGACATGATATGATTATGTGATAAATATGTTGATGATGTATGAGGGTATGCATAATGCTGTGAATGTATCTATTATGTATGCAATTGTGAATGGACTGTTTATGGCTTAGAGTGTGAGCATATGTCCATTGTGGATTGTTGATGATGTTTGCATGCTAGGTGATTAGCGTGCATATCATAGCCCTTGGGGTGGTAGCTAATTCCCATGGTGAGGAATTAGTGAGTGAGTCACTAGGTCTCAAATGAGTGGGACTAGTGAGCTTGGTAGCCGTATCTGGATTTGATCGGTGAGGTTGAACTCTATGTTCACGAATAGTCGGTACCGCATGCATGGAGTCTCATTGCGTAATGTATGTATGGCGTATAATATGAATGGATGTATTCCAATATTATACGTGTGTTTTGTGTTTGTGTTGAATATGATTTGAGTTGATGTTGCCATTGCTGTATGTATGATCTGATTAGGGTGATGAATGTGTTAAATTACTTAGCATTACATGATATTTTATAATGCTTATTATATCGATTGAGGAACTCACCCTTACAACTATGTTTCAGGTAACGAGCAGTGATTGAGTAGAAGCTAGTGCTTGGAGTCTAGTATAGTTCCTTAGTGGGTCATGCTCTGGTAGATGTAACATCGGGACGGGATGTTTTACTATGTTCTCATTTTGGTTGTTGAACAACTTTACATGTAATGTGTTATATGTTTTGCATGTTGTCAGATTTTATCCGCTGCGAATTATGCAATGTTTTATTTTGATTAAATAAATGAGCATGACCAGATATTTTGGTGAATGGTGTGAAGTGTCAAGTGTGACACCCTTAATTGCATATCTACTCTGACTATATTTTACTGTTTTAATTAAATATTTGGGGTATTTTAGAAGGGTGTTACAGGTGCGCTCAGTCAAAATCTACCTTCAAGGAAAAGGGAAGGAAGGTTATATCACAGGAGACTCCAAGTGTCCAAAAAAGGGGGATTCAAACCTCGAAAAATGGCAACTAGAAAATAGTCTAGTAATGTCATGGTTGCTAAACACCATGACAAATGAAATTGGAGAAAATTTCATGTACTATGACACTGCCAAAGAGATGTGGGATGCCGTAAAGGAAACCTACTCTAATTTCGACAATACATCTGCAATTTTTGAAATCAAGAGCATACTCCATGATTTGCGTCAAGATGACCGCTCAGTCACAAAGTATTTTAATACTCTCAATCGTCACTGGCAGTAACTGGATGTATATGATGAAGTTGAATGGAGCTGCACGGAGGACAAAAAGAAGTACAAAGAATTGGTGGAGAAAGATAGAGTCTACAAATTTCTATTAGGTTTGAACACAGAACTTGATGAAGTTCGTGGGAGAATCCTTAGAACCAAACCTCTTCCAAAAATTCGAGAAGCATTCTCGGAAGTACGAAGAGAGGAGAGAAGGAGAAAAGTGATGCTTGGAAAATCCAGTGCAGTCCCATCTATAGAAGGATCTACAATGGCAACAAGGGGAGATCAGCGTTCTTTCCAAAAGAAAACTCGGCCTTGGTGTGACCACTGCAAGAAACCGGGTCATACCAAGGAGACATGCTGGATCATTCATGGAAAGCCATCAGAGCTAAAATGGACTAAAAACCGGGACAACGGGGGGAACACAGTTGAGGTAAATTCTCACTCATCATCATTCAACAAGGAGCAAATGGAAGCCTTACAAAAAATGCTTCAACAAACAATTGGTACAGCTACTGTGGCACAAAAAGGTAATCTTTTTCATGCTCTAAACACTAGCATGGGAAAACAAAATTCATGGATTATTGACTCAGGAGCATCTGATCACATGAATGGATATTTGACTGTCTTTGATAGCTATTCTCCATGTCAAAATAATTCGACTGTTCGAATTGCTGATGGTACCCTTTCTAAGGTCATGGGTAAAGGTTCAATCATTATTTCACAAAATATTACTCTTAGTTCAGTACTGTATGTGCCTAAACTTGATTGTAACTTGTTGTCCATCAGTAAACTTACAAATGATTTGAAGTGTATCACTAAATTCTTTCCTAACCTGTGTGAATTTCAGATTTTGGAGTCGGGGAGGACGATTGGCAATGCTAAAGAATGTGTTGGACTCTATATCCTTCAGGCTGAAGCATCTAAACCAGAATCTGAGGCAACCTCTTGCGCTGTAGTTTCTGCATGTAGTGAAAATTCTGCAATGCTGTGGCACTATAGACTAGGCCACCCAAATTTTATGTACTTGGAAAAAATGCTTCCTAAAGTATTCAATAAAAATTAGAAGTTGTTTCAATGTGAAATTTGTCAATTGTCCAAACATACACACAGCCCCCACCCACCTCAACCCTATAAACCTTCCCAACCTTTTTATGTTATTCATTGTGATGTATGGGGACCATCGCGAGTCAGAAATGTAACTGGATCAAGATGGTTTGTCACCTTTATTGATGACCACACACGGATCACTTGGGTCTACCTTATGAAAGACAAATCGGAAGTTGGTATAATATTTGAATGTCTCCATACCATGGTGCAAACACAATTTCAAAGCAAGATTAGAGTGCTTAGGAGTGATAATGGTCGTGAGTACTATAATTCTGCACTAAGCTCATACTTTACGCAACATGGAATAATACACCAAACCTCATGTGTGGATACACCTCAGCAGAACGGGGTTGCCGAGAGAAAGAATAGACACCTCCTAGAAGTAACCCGATCTCTCATGCAAGCTACAAATGTCCCTAACCATTTTTGGGGAGAAACTGTCCTTTCTGCAACCTATCTAATAAACAGAATGCCTTCCCGAATCCTTAACTTTCATACGCCTTACTCCACTCTCCAAACCTTATACCCAACCAATCGCATCCTTACATCTAGTCCTTTGAAAATATTTGGATGCACAACCTTTGTCCATAATCTTGATCCCCAACGCAGTAAACTTGACCCGAAATCCATTAAATGCATATTCCTCGGCTACTCTCCTCACCAAAAGGGATACAAATGTTATTCACCTCAAAACAAAAAATTCTACCACACCATGGATGTAACTTTTTTTGAGAATCAACCATATTATCCCAAAGTTGGCATTCAGGGGGAGAACATCTATCCAATTGAAGTGGTAGAATCCCAACTTTTGGAACTTGAGCTAACTGAACCCAAACTCACTGCAGAGGCATCAAAACCTACACCTGAACCAAATGAAAATGCAACAGAAACTGTAGAACCTACACATGGACCAGAAGAAACTACGTTAGAAAATGTAGAGGAAATTGCAGTAGAAACTACAGCCCCTACAACAGAAACTGCACCAGAAAACAACGTGAAAGTGTACTCCAGGAAGAGCAAGAAGGGAATAGAGTCCTGCACAGCTCCAAGGCAGAACCAAGAAACCTCCAAGACTCTAGAAAATGACGTTCCCTCAGGTAATACTGCTCCTAACTCTGTGAATGTTGATAACATTAATATTCCTATTGCTTTGAGAAAAAATGTAAGATCGTGTACTAAACATCCCATTGAAAGATTTGTATCTTATGGAAAATTGTCCCAGAGTTACAAGACGTTTGTAACAGCCCTTGACAATACACATATTCCAAGCAACATCCATGAGGCACTCCAAAATTCTGAATGGGCAGCAGCCGTAACTGAAGAGGTTCAGGCCTTAATTAAGAATGGAACTTGGGAGATCACAAGCCTACCATCAGGGAAGAAGCCGGTAGGATGCAAATGGATATTCTCCATGAAGTATAATGCAAATGGGAGTGTAAATTGGTACAAAGCTCGACTTGTAGCAAAAGGATTTACTCAATCATATGGAGTAGACTATGAAGAGACTTTTGCACCAGTGGCCAAACTGAACTCAGCTAGAGTTATTCTCTCTTTGGCTGCAAATTTAGATTGGCCACTCCATCAACTAGATATCAAGAATGCCTTCTTAAATGGTGACCTAGAAGAGGAAGTTTATATGCAGATTCCTCCTGGACTTGAATCATCCAGCACCGCAAATATGGTGTGCAGGCTCCGAAAATCCCTTTATGGCCTCAAGTAGTCTCCAAGGGCGTGGTTTGATAGATTGACTCAAGTTGTAAAGAAAGACGGGTTCAACCAATGCCAATCAGATCATACTATGTTTGTTAAACACTCCATGGAAGGAAAGGTAGCTTTGTTTATTGTTTATGTTGATGATATCGTTATTACAGGAAATGATTATGATCAAATTGATCATTTAAAGGGACTCTTGGCAAAGGAATTTGAAGTTAAGGACTTGGGACAACTGAAGTATTTTGTAGGGATGGAAGTTGCTCGACTAAAGGATGGTATCTATGTATCACAAGGAAATACACCCTTGACTTACTTCAAGAAACTGGAATGCTTGGGTGCAAGGCAGCTAATACACCAATAGAACAAATAAAAGGAAGAGAAGATGAAAGTCCACCAGCCGACAAAGATAGATATCAAAGTTTAGTTGGGAAACTAATCTATCTATCTCACACTAGGCCCGACATTGGGTTCGCTGTAAGCTTGGCTAGTCGCTACATGTCAAATCCAACTGAGTCTAACATGAAAATGGCGAATAGAATCCTCCAATATCTCAAAGGCACACCAGGCCGAGGCCTCCACTTCAAGAGGAATTCAAACAGGGACATTGAAGTTTATACAGATTCAGATTGGGTAGGATGCTCCACAGACAGAAAATCGACTATAGGCTATTGTTCATTTGTGTGGGGGAACCTAGTAACTTAGAGAAGCAAGAAACAATCTGTAGTGGCGAGGAGTAGTGCATAAGCAAAATTTAGAGCTATGGCCCTAGGTATTTGTGAAGGAATGTGGCTTAAGAGCATGCTAGATGAAATCAAAATTCATGTGAACCATTTTGTGAGGTTACTATGTGATAACAAAGCTGCTATAAGCATTGCAAAGAACCCAGTCCAACATGATAGAACAAAACATGTGGAAATTGACCGACACTTCATTAAAGAAAAAATTGATCAGGAGATTATAAATATTGATCATGTCCCATCATGCAAGCAAACTGCAGATATCTTAACCAAGGCTCTTCCAAGGAATACTTATGAAAATATCAAATCCAATCTGGGTATGATAGACATCTACCACCCAGATTGAGGGGGAGTGTTGAAGATTAGCACATATCAAATCATAATCATTTGATTATGATTTATTAAGCTGTTACAAAACAGTGGTGTAAATAGATTTATTCTCTATTATTATTATTTCCTTATTTAGGTAGAAGCAATTATAGGGAGTTATTTCTCTGTTTATTAACAAGTTAGTACAGCTTGTTGTATCCTATTTATACCTTACCATGTAATAGTTCCTAACACAATGAAATATACAATATATTTCTATAATGGTGATCATTAAACCCTAACTCTTTGACTTTATTTGGAGGAAGAGCTTGATCAAACTATCTTCTGCATCTTTGACTGCTTGAAATAGTTTTAATATTTGTTTGTCTTTATGATTGAAGTCAAGTTTTATCTCTTTGAGTTATCATCATGGTCAGATTACATCTTTATGAGTTGTCATCATCAAAACCATGATAGATTTAGGCATGTCTTGCTTAACGTTGATCACTTCCTGATGAAACCTACAAGCACATAACTCTGTAGTTTTCAGCATTAAATTACACATTTTATTTTTACTCTTGATTTGAGTCAGATAAAACAATGGTTCAAATAAAGCTTAAAAACATTTTATTTTTAAGACTTCTAACTTGTAATCCAAGTCATACATAGTTGATTTTTGACCATTTTGCTCAATTTAGAAAAATATTGCATGGTTTAAACCTAAGTGAGAATCATGGATAGTTGTAAGGTACATCACTATAATAAAATGATAAATTGGAATTGCGACAAAGTGATCAAATCAAAATTACAATAAAGTGATAAATCAAAAATATCTAAAATGTGAAATAAAACATCAAAATACATATGAAATCACACTGTTACAGACAAAGCAATTTTAGTCTCCCCCTTTATTTGATGTTTGACAAATTTGAGATATTTAGGATATTTTGATTCCTCATTGAGCAGCGCACAAAACAAATTAAGCTTTTAAACTTCCCCTTCATTTAACACCTAACACGCATAAATATTTAAGATTTTTAATAAACTTCTTTTCCTTTGACAAAAATTAAAAAGAGAGGAGCAAAAATAATACTAAAAACGCACAAAAAAAACACCAACATGTTTTCACACTACTACAAAATCCAAAATGCATTAAACTTAGTTGTGATAATTTATCTATCTATTTCATTCATTATAGATCCAAAATTCTGGACATCTATGAAAAACCATATCCCCCGACAAACCTTGGAGAATGGCATCTACGAAAAATTAACGACCAATGGAACTTTAACCCATGGAAAAGCTTCGCTAGATCTGAGTGTCGAAAATGGAAGCACCGACAAGATCATGTCTTAATTGACGTTGTGATGTCAACCGAAGAAAACCCAACTCATAATTATATGGCTTGGTACAGATCAGTTGGATTTAAGTTCATCGCCGAGGATATGAACCTATACGACCCACGCCAGACAACTTACACACAAGAAGATTCAACATCTAACCCCCAACAACATTGTCAGACCGATTACTCACAACCCCCTATCCATCAAAAATCCACAAACACACAGACCTACGACCCTAACATGCCAAACATCCAACCACAATACCAAGAGCATACCACGTACCACCACTAATAAGTAGATCAATATCAAGACATCCAACATCGTTATGCATCCAACACATCACCCTACCATAACCGCCTTAGCCAAAACACTCAACGATCATTTAACACTAACCGTCCTTCCTCCTACTATAGCCAAGAAGCCCAAACATCATAAAACCAAAACATGCAACAACCATATGGCTACCAAACACCACAATAATCATTTTAACCTTTCCTCGACGCATCTTTCACACCAATGTCTCCCTTCAATCGTTCTGGTCGCCCTCCAATAACTCAAACACAACCCAACTACTCTGACATGGGTCATGAACTCAACTATGGCGGTAGCTCTTCAATGCATACACAAGACTATGCGGATTTGTCTGAATATCTCAAGCAATCTCCTGCAGTTGGTGGTGATGTTCTTGGGTCCTCAGATACTCAAACACCAAGGGTGAATCATCAACATGGGTTAGGGCCACGAGTTCGGGTAGCTAGGGGATGTGGGATCGGAGGTCAGTTAGGTCATCCCGATCAACGACATTAGTCTTTTTGTGTAAACGCGTATTAATATTAATATGAATTGGTTTGATTTCGACTTTTATCTAAAATGTACAATGTTTTTAAAAAAAATACGAAAAACACACAGGTGTCAGACCAATTTGCGCCTCCTTTATAAATTAACACACAAGTGCCAATTGGATTGGCAACACTAAGTGCACTAGTCAATCCAATTGGCGTCACCTCACTAAGTTTAAGAGCAGACGTCAGTTCATCTGATGTCACCTCTTTAAAGTGGGGTATTTTGAAAAGTAATCTGAAAAGTGGATTATTTTAGAAAAAAATTTAAAAAATTGAGTTATTTGGATAAAAAAATTCTAAAAGCTAAAAGAAAATACATTGATGTCAAAGTCATATTACCGCCTTAATACTTGTACATCATTATTGAAAAGAAAACCCGTATTATCATCATCATATAAGAAAACAAAAAACTCCTAGAAATAATTTCAAAACAAAAAAGTAGTCTTTAAAAAACAAAGCAAAAATAAACTATTTTAAAAAATCCTCTAAAAAGATTAAATTGCATTTGGCATTATACTCCACATATTTTCTTTCTTCGCTCAAACACTGAACCCTATCTTACTTCTTTCGTCTCGTATCAACACGGACGGACACATGCATTATTACAGCAGAACTTGATTTTGAACATAACATCACATCAGGTTATTCATCTTCTCCAATTCCATTGCCTCACAATTAACTTCTTATTTTCGTGTTTATTCAAATCATTTGGATTTTAATCGAATATATGTGCTTTCCTTGAATGCCCCTTAACTGTTTGTTGAAATGTTTCTTCCAACTGTTTCTATATATATTCTAATATTCTGCTGCATTTATTTACATGTTGGAAGTGGGATTGTACAAATGTGATTTTTGGTGTAGGGCACTGTAAATACTCACGAGTTCACTTTCTAAATATATTGAAGGTTAGAGTCACACATGGGATAGAAAAATGGTCTTAATAGTGGTTATAACTTGCAACCGTTCTCCGACCTTACCAGTTGAGAGCAATGTAGGACTTCCAAAGTAACACTGCTCAAAACTTCAATTAACACAAGAATTACTGAACAGCCATAAGGAACTTTAATTTATGTTCCTCCTTCACGTAGATTTCGTCGTATTCTGATTTTAAATCAGGCTTAAAAAGTTGGGCTTCCTCTAGCTCAATCATAGGTATTAAGAATTTGTATGGTTTGAATGACGTAGCCGATTCAGGCATAGTTGGTTCTCTCAATACTGGTATTGTTGTTGTTCCTCTAACTTCCATCAACAAATGTAATTCCATGAAATTAGCTCTGATCTCCCTCAAACTACCTAGCCAACCATTCCACTTCTAACACAACTGCTCACCGTACCAGTTCAGCCATGAAAAATTCTGTTGAGCCAGAAAATTTTGCTACTGCATATTTCTTTTGTGTCTGTCCCCTACTTCCACACAATACTCGAGGGTTTCTTTAACCGCTGAGCTTAATTATCCGACTAGCTTGCCGTCTCTGAAGTTATGAGATGCTCTCATTGTCAACCAAAATCCTCACCTTCCTTCCATCTGGCATTATATTCAATGAAAGTTATACAAACTTGCACTCCAGCCTATGTGCCTCCATGTGCTCTTTGAGTCCTTTTTCTCATTTTTCTCATTTTTCTCATCACATCCAAGAGACCAAAACAAAGCCCATGTTCCCTTTTATCTTACAACTCAGCTCCCAATAGTGTTCAAGCTCCCCCAATTCTACCCTTGCACCCCTCTCCCTGCGTATTACTTGATCTGCTTCTTTCTGAGTTACTTCCTACACCCCTTTTCTGACCTTGAGCCTTGTTGTTTCCTTCATATGTAGCAGTCCTGGAAGAAGGATAGTTCCCTGACATCACTTCTATCTTTCTTGGTTAGCAGCATTCCACTGTCTGAGGAATTGGGAGCAGAGACAGAAATCTAATTGCAGCATCAATCTCAGCATTGTTGGGCTTGCATTGCTTCATCAAAGTGGTTTCTGATGTATAGTTTGATTTCTATATTGCACTTATTTGTTTGACACGGAAGAACTATAATATTCGATGTTGATAACAATTTGATTTCAGTGTTTTTTTTTCTTCAGTCTTGATCAGAATGAATGATGAGATCCTATTGGATATGGATATCAAAAATAAATCTTGTCATATACTTGTTTAGTGATGACATATATAGGGAAATAAGAGGTATGTACTCCAAATTTCCCCCTAAAATAATTGTGCCAACTAAGTTATTTACAATCAAAATATTTTCACATCTAGGCATTTGGTCTAGTGGTATGATTCTTGCTTTGGGTGCAAGAGGTCCCGAGTTCGATTCTCGGAATGCCCCTTTTTTATTGTTTTGAAGCTGTGGAAGTTTGACTTGGTTTCTCGTTTATTTGTTAAATAATAGTTAGGTTTCAGGGACTGCATGTGAATGCTCTCTGATTCATGAATCTATTTCTATTTTATTATTAATTATTATTATTTCTATTTTATTAAAACAGAATTTCAGAATTATAGCATGACACCTCATCTATCAATATGCCAAGTAATCTATTTTTTTGTCACATCAAATATAATCTGATGTGTACACTCAACTCAAATATTAGTAGCCAAACTCTTCCTTTTAATAGCCAAACTCTTCCTTTTACAATCACAATTGACAAATAATTTTGTTTTATAATAATGTGAAAGAATTGAATTGTTATATGAAATAAAGTGTTGGACGGTAAAAAGCCAACAATAAAATACTCGGGGTAGAGGAGTGAGGTCCTGGTCCATGAGGATGCTACCATGGAGAGAGTTCGCGTAGAAAACTAGCACCTATAGATAACATGGTTAAATATATGACTTAGATGGTTATGAACATATATGGGGTAAACCTATAAATTCCATATAAGGAGAATAAATTCTATGGATAGTGGTGACACAAAGGCAACTTCACCTGCTGGGACGAAACAGATTGTTGTATAATAATGTGAAAATGTTAGATGGATTGATCATTTTCTTTTTAATTTCAACTGGGAAAATGTAAAATTGGCAATACAACAGTCACTCAGGGCATTTGGTCTAGTGGTATGATTCTTGCTTAGGGTGCGAGAGGTCCCGAGTTCAATTCTTAGAATGCCCCAAATTGAAGATTAGGAGTTTTAACTTTTCTATAATTTAGTTAAATATAAATAAAGATTGGTTATTTTAATTTATTGTTGAAGATCTTGAAGCTACAGGGAGAGCATCCATAAAATATGAGCAACACCGAATCCCTCGAGGGTCCAAACCTCCATTTCGCCTACCCGTTGTCCTCCTTGTTTGGCCCTTCCTTTAAGGGATTGTTGTGTAATAAGTGCATAATGTCCACCGGAACGTCCATGCATTTTATCATCAACTTGATGCCCTTCCTTTAAGGGGTTGTTGTGTAACAAGTGCATAATGTCCATCGGAACGGCCATGCATTTTATCATCAACTTGATGAATTAATTTTTAAGATATAAGGCTTTCCTATTATAACACAGGCTGTTCAAAAGGATTCCATGTTCTTCCATCAAATATTCTGCCCTTTCCCAGATACCTGGGTTCAAATATCCATGGATTCAATGTTTGTTTACTGACATTTTCTTGGTCCAAACGGAAACACAAACATCCATACACTGCCAAACTCCCAAATTACCTCTTAAAAACATTTGTAATTATGAATAATCATAATTATTTACTTAAATAGGTTTGATTCTTCAATGACCTTGATATCAATCTGCAATGCAACATTCAAATAGATTCGTATAACAGAAGTTGAGAGCTTCGGTTCATTGTTTTAGAATCTTTTATAACCAACTAACTAATATCTGAGTCAATGTTGGTGGACTTTTTATTCCTGTCGTCGGATTTATAAATATAAATAAAGATTGGTTATTTTAATTTATTGTTGAAGATCTTGAAGCTACAGGGAGAGCATCCATAAAATATGAGCAACACTGAATCCCTCGAGGGCCCAAACCTCCATTTCGCCTACCCGTTGTCCTCCTTGTTTGGCCCTTCCTTTAAGGGATTGTTGTGTAATAAGTGCATAATGTCCACCGGAACGTCCATGCATTTTATCATCAACTTGATGCCCTTCCTTTAAGGGGTTGTTGTGTAACAAGTGCATAATGTCCACCGGAACGGCCATGCATTTTATCATCAACTTGATGAATTAATTTTTAAGATATAAGGCTTTCCTATTATAACACAGGTTGTTCAAAAGGATTCCATGTTCTTCCATCAAATATTTTGCCCTTTCCCAGATACCTGGGTTCAAATATCCATGAATTCAATGTTTGTTTACTGACATTTTCTTGGTCCAAACGGAAACACAAACATCCATACACTGCCAAACTCCCAAATTACCTCTTAAAACATTTGTAATTATGAATAATCATAATTATTGATTTAAATAGGTTTGATTCTTCAATGACCTTGATATCAATCTGCAATGCAACATTCAAATAGATTCGTATAACAGAAGTTGAGAGCTTCGGTTCATTGTTTTAGAATCTTTTATAACCAACTAACTAATATCTGAGTCAATGTTGGTGGACTTTTTATTCCTGTCGTCGGATTTATAGTTTCTCATACCTATAACTCGGTTTTTTTAAAACTAGAGTAGAGAAGCAATGTGTGTGTGTGTGTGTGTGTGTGAGAGAGAGAGAGAGAGAGAGAGGGGTACTCTAATCTATTATTCTTATGTTTTTTTAAGGCTATGCGAAAAAACTATTTTTTTGCGAAAAATGGAAGTAATGAATTTAATTCAATATTAATAATAAAAGCTTGAAACATTGATTTGTATTTATCAATCTTATTCGTGTAAAATTCATCACATAATAATTACGAGAACTTTGTTATATGTAGAAAACACTAAATTAGTGGTAACACCCACTTTCGTTGGTGCGTTACTGAACCTTAAACTCGCAAAATACCGACTTTCATAATGTAAATATTAAGTTTATTTACAAGTTGAAGATAGTTTCTCAATTAATTTACATATGCTTTCGCTATCTTTAAATTAAAGGTTTGAATATCAAGGTCAAATACCGTTTTCGCCTTTTAACACGTAAATGGTATCTCAACGTCATGCTTTCGTAACAAGTCTTTTCTTTTCAAAATAGAAAAATCAAAACAGAAACTTATGCATTCTCTCGGTCAATTATGATCCGCTTTCGCATGGTCATCAGAACCTATCATTCAAATTTCTACATCAGATAACATTTCCGCCCTTTCGACGCGTAAACGATATCTCGGTGTTTCTACTTTCATAGTAAACATATTTTGTTTTAAAAAAAGAAATTACAAAACAACGTTTTATTTCTTATTACGATTGGATAACTAAATAATTCACATAAATTAAATTTATAAGATATTGCTCATGTTTCGATTTCTAAAAAAGACTACTCAAACATTATAAATAGAAAAGCAACACAGACATATAATGAATTCATAATTAAAACAATAAAGTAGAACCTGTAAATGAAGTAAATAATACTAGAATAAATCTTGCTCTAAATAGAGACTTTAATCCAAGAGGTACAGGAGTGCAGAAATTAAAGAACAGTTGGAAACTAACTTTAGAACTTGAAAAAATAGCTAAGCGGCATAAAAACTCAAATGGAGAATTTTAATGATGAAAATTAAAGTGAAATTAGTGCAAGTGTGTTTGGATGCCATTACAATTTATTACAGGGCTATTAATAGTGAAAATCTCACTCCTAAAGTCCCAAAATTTGTGTGAAATCGTGGAGAAAATAGGGCAGAACTGCAACAAAAACGCAGAAAATTATGGACTAGGTGTCATAGTGCATGACTGCATGCCCGTCATGATGCGTTGAATGTGGGATTCTGGATCCAGGATCCATGATGAGCATCATGGTGCATGACTTCTTGCCCATCATGATGCATGACTTCCTGACCGTCATGGTCCTCGCTATAGCCTATGTTTTTGCATTTTTCTTGTTTTTTCTCGATTTCTTTCCGTATTTGATATCGATCATTTTTTTCCTGTAATGAAAAATAAAAAATCAGATTATTAGAATAAAAGGAACATAAAAGACCCTAAAACTTACTAAAATCAAGTCAATTAAAACGTGGAAACGCTTGTTATCAAACTCCCCCGCCCTTGAATTGTTGTTTGTCCTTAAGCAACTTAGTTTCCATAAAGAGAAGGTAAATGCAAAAACATACATGTGAAAAGAGCCCATGAAAAATACTAACATCAATACTTGTACGTGATCCAAAATTCGGATCGACTAGAGATCAATTCTATCGTTACTCAAGTTAACGCTAAGGATATTATAGAAACACAAACTGTAAATTATGGATTAAAGTATCTCGCTTACATATCAATTCAAACCATGGTCTTGTACCTAAGTCTCTTTATCCTATTTTCTTTTCATCTCCTTTCATCACACTAAAGCATTTAGTATAAGGATAATCATCGCACACACATAAGGAAAAATCGAAGAATTTTTGTTTACTTATTTGTTCATGCTTGCATATTGGTTTTTGATCATAAGCATGTTTAAGCACGAAATATTTTATTTTATTTTTTGTGGACATTGGGTTTTAACCACCTTTAGGTTAAGTAACCGGGTGAGAGTTACCAAACTTAGTAGGTGTTGTTGCCTTTTGCTGCCCTTTTTAATTTTTGCAAAATTTCCTCAGCTAACCAAACTTAGTGTGCGAATCTAGAGTATGCCTAGCTGTATAAACAAACTACTCGAAGATTACTTCAAAAAGGAACTAGAGACTATGTTACAATGCGTATTTAAATTGATATCCAATTTTGGATGCTTTAGGTGTTGGGACAACAACGATTTCGTTAACAAAGTTCCAATGTCCTTAACCTCAGTCTGTTCTCCTTTGAAATCAATATACTTTCTTAGTTCAATGTCAATCATAAGTTTTTTCAACAAAAAAAGTTGGCTAAAAAATGGGTAAGCATAGAAGACAAACAAAAATCACACACATAAATGACTCGTAAACACATGTAGATGACTCAAACCAATAACAATTAAATTGTAGAAAGTATAAAGTCATAAACTAGAAATCAGAGAAATCCTAATCCTAGAAAACAATAAATCTAAACAAGAAAACGGGAAATTCCTCCCCCATACTTTAATTCTACATTGTCCTCAATGTCAAAGAAAATAAGTAAGATAAAAAATATTTGTATCTCATTATGTTAGTTTTAGATCATTTAGTTCATGACATTCCAATCTCGACAAAAATCACATTTACTGTTTCCTAACCAATTGTTTAGTGTAGCATGTAAAAATTTAACTCTATTAGTTATTGTACTACCAAAGTGTCTAACCTTATCTTTCAAGGCACAAACAATCTTCTCTTTCACCTTATCCAAAATATTACTCTCATCATATTTCAGGAAATCTGGATATCTTGCACCCCTCCTCTTGAAATGTATTATAGATTCATCATATAACTCTTTCGTGGAAGAATTTATTATACCATTCCATGCATCCATTATCTTTTCCAACACCACACTAGGTTTGACTATTTTTCCATCTTCACCCTTAATTTGTTTGATGCCAACTAGGGGTGTTTGCGGTGCGGTTTTGGCGATAAAAATCATCTGATCCGCAAAATAAAAAAGCATGTGGTTCAGTTTGGTTCAGTTGGCTTTTAGAAATAAAATCAAACCAAACCAAACCAATGCGGTTTAGGTTGGTTCGGTTTTTTATAATATTTTTATTGAGTCATACATACACCTATAGAGAATAACATAACTTTGTATTTATTCATTCAGACATTACTAAATAACATAAAAACTCATCATATTTAGACAAAAACGTTTCATTCAATATATAAAAAATCAGATTAGACAAAAGTGGAATCAAAACATATATAAATAGTAGCATAAAATAATATCAAAGACATTATAATAAAACATAAAAAACATATGAGATGAGAGATTAGAGAAGATGAAAAAAGAACATAAGAGATGCGAGATTGAGAAGAAAGGTGCGATAAAAACGTAATTGGAAGAGAAAACAGTAACATAAAAGATGAAAAAGAAAGAACACAAAAGAGGACTTATTAGAGTAGAATATGTGAGACCTACATGGAAAAAAAGATGAGAAGAATGTGCGATACTATTATGAGAGATTTAAGAATGTTGAAATTGAAACCCTAAGTGTGAGTAAGAGAAGATCGTTTGTAATTGTAAGGTTAAGACATACTAGGTTTGAGGTTTGGGTTGGATGTGGGATAAGTGAAGTTTGGGTTGTAAAATAATGCGGTTTGGTTTGGTTTAGTTCGGTTTGAAAAATACAAACCGCAATCCAAACCAAACCGTGCGGTTTTGTTAAAAAATGACCCAAACAAATCCGAATCAAATGCGTTTTTTTGTGATTTCGGTTTGCTTTGGTTTGGTTTGCAGTTTTCTATTGGGTTTGTTTGGTTTTGAGCACCCCTAGTGCCAACCGCATATTTTAGTTGGCATCTCACATTTTTTGTTATGTGATACTTATAAAGTAATGCATACAATGTAGGAAACATCGTTGCAACCAAACTTGTCAGTGCGGTGTCGCGATCAGTAACAATTATATTTGGCATGTTTTCTTGATCCTTCAACATAGTCTTGAACATTTCCAAAGCCCATGTAACATTGTCCTTTTTTTTGGATTCCAAAAAATAAAAACTGACTGGAAAGGCATCTCCGTAGAAGTATCACCAATAATTTCCAATAGTGGAAGCATATGCTTGTTTATTTTGTATGTTGAATCAATTATGAACACAGTGAGAAATATGTTGAACAAGTTAATGGAATCAGGATGAGTCCAAAATATATCTCGAATAATGACTTTATCCTCACAAACTCTGTACTTAGAAACATAGTGGTCATCTTCCAAAAGCTTAAACAATTGTTACAATTCAAATCTTTGACCTCTTACCGCATTTTGAGGTCTTTTTCATTTCAAAGTTGCAAGTATGATTTTTTGTGCCACCATGTTTAATGCCATGTTTAAAACAAATTTATTCTTCTCCAGAATAAGATGACATATATGGGATGACCGACTAGCTTGTCACCCAAGACATGATTATGTATACTAGAAACCACATTAAATTTACATGTATCATTTTCCTTACGGTATCCGCATAATTTAAACAAACACTCACATTTTCTCGATTCGGTGTCATCACGTTTCAACTTTCTAATCAGTGGTTGGTACATACCACTTCTCTCGCATCTCATTGTTATAAATGCTTGTCTTTTATCATAATCATTGTCAGACCTTCTAATTACAACACCAAACCCCAATTTTCTAGTCTCCATGCGGACCCATTGTAGCATATGTTCACGAACAATAAACTTTTATTTATTTGTAAATTATTCAATAATATCTTCCTCGATAATAATCGGTCTAACACATTGTTTAACATCACTCTTCACTTCATCTGGTTTATCATCATCCTTTACATCGTCTGGTTTAACATTCATCCTCACATTAGCTTTGAGAAACATATATGTGTGCACCATATCTAATACAAATCATAACAGAAAAATAGATTACAAACTCAAATTATCAATCAAATTCATAGATGGATCTTCAGAACACATGAAACTTAGTCCGAAGATGCATATCTGGATTCAACATTCTTTTTTCAGCTCAAAAATCAGATTAATGCAAGAAATTAGGGATGAAATAAATGAACTTTACCTTAAATTACATCTTCTTTTGCTCCATTTGATGTGATAAAATACAAGAATGATGTTTTGGTATTGAAAAGTTAATCGAGATTGAAAGAATTTTTTTAAGGGTTTTAAGAGTGAAGCTTCCTTTAATCATGAGGAAGAAGAACATTGAAGGTAGTATTTTATTTATTTTTCCGATTGACATTTCCGATTATGCATCTCCGAAAACATTACTAGGTCGTTATATAAACCAACTCGATGAATAAAAACATCATAAATGAGTACATGAAATTTTATGGAGACGCGCCTTCGAATACATCCCGTAAAATATACGGAGATGCATCTTCATAATAGATTTTGGCAACAATGAGGTGACCGGTTGAAATACAAGAATTAATGTAGTATAAGGTTCGTTCAATGATGCATCTCTAAACTTCAATAAAGATATTTTTGGATGTTTAGAGGTGTATGTTCACCCATAAAATAAAATGAGTATTTCCTAACATTATTCTAAATCAGACTCAAGTCTTCTAAAACTGCTTATCACCTTAAAAAAAATTAAAAAAATAATATTTTTGATTGAAGAAAATTTATTTATAGATTAATTTTCTGTTTAGGAATCAAGTTATCATAATTTTTTTAATGATTAAAAGTTGTATCTATTTTTATCGATGTCTCGAGCTACTTTTAAGGACTAGAGTGGATTTTCAATCTTCTTCTTTTTCTTTCTAAACACGATAGATGTTTTTGTGCTACTAAAATACTAGTAAGTATAAAGTATAATAAAAAAATAATACAAAATTCTAGCTTACAGTGTCTCTTTGTGGACACGGATAAATGCATATTCAAAGCGGTGTTTTCAATCGTTACATCAGGTTATTCATCTTCTCCATAACTTCATCTTT
Source organism: Lathyrus oleraceus (assembly GCF_024323335.1). NCBI lineage: Eukaryota > Viridiplantae > Streptophyta > Magnoliopsida > Fabales > Fabaceae > Lathyrus > Lathyrus oleraceus. The sequence goes on along the minus strand of NC_066584.1, from coordinate 463,712,278 downwards.
TCACAGACATCTTCTATTGCCGTCAATTTCTATGTCTTTCTTGAAAACCCAATGGAATCTACTATAGTAACATGTTTTATTCAAATACTTTGAATGCACTCTAACTGTTTGTTAAAATGTTTCTTCCAACTGTTTCTATATATTCTAATATTCTGCTGTATTTTCTGGTTACTTCTAGGAAACGGGATTGTACAAATGTGATTTTTGGTGTAGGGCACTGAATTTACTTTCTAAATGTGTAAAATGTTCGGAGTCACACATGAGATAGTAATATGGTCTGAATAATTGTTATAGCTTATAAATGCTGAGCATTCTCTAACCCTACCAGATGAGAGTAATGTAGGACTTCCAAAATATAAATGCTCAAAATAGATTCTAATTCCTTAGGTGACCTTAGTTGTCAATTCTATATTACTATAGCAATTATCTAACCTGAACAATAATCCTAGTTCCAATTTACAATATTTATTTTTCTATAGTGAAGTGTTTCTGAATTCGATTCAGAAACACTTCACTATTTACAATATTTATTTTTCAAGACTATTGAATAATCATAAGAAACTTCAAGTAACGTTCCTCCTTCATGTGGATTTCGGGTATTCTGATTTTAAATCAAGCTTAGAAAAAGTGTCTCTCCCTCTACCTCAATTATAGGTTTTAGAATTTGTCTGGTTGGAATGAAGCAGATGATTCAGCCATAGTTGGTTGTTCCTCCAATCCATCAACAGATGTAATTCTTGAAATTAGCTCTGATCTCCCTCAATTTAGTCAGCAAATCATTCCACTTATAACAAAACCTTTGCCTTACTAGTTAATGAAAAATCCTGCTGAACCTCACAAATTTGACAACTTCATATTAACTCCCCTAAATGCCCCCTGGTACTGGTTTTGAGTCCAGCCCCTACTTCCTTACAATACTTGGGGGTTTCTTGAACTACTGAGCTTAATTCTCGGACCAGCTTGCCATCTATGAAGTTATGAGATGCTCTCATTATCAACCAAAACCCCTCACCTTCCTTCCATTGTTACTCCTCCACAAATGTAAATAACCCAACGTCCATCTGGCATTATATACATAGTGAAAGATATACAAACATGCATTCCAGTCTATGTGCCTCCACGTGCTCTCTGTTGAGTCACTTTACTCTTTTTTCTCATCACTTCCAAAAGACCAAAACAAAGGCCATATTCCCTTTTATCTTATAACTCAGCACCGGATAGTATTCTTGCTCCACCAATTCTACCATTACACCCCTCTCCCTGCATATTACTTGAGCTGCCTCTATCTGAGTTACTTCCTACACTCCTTTTCTGACCTTCAACCTGGTTGTTTCCTTAATATGTAGTTATCCTGAAGAAGGATAATCCGTTGACATTACCCCTATCTTTCCTGGTTTGCAGCATTCCTTTGAATAGAATTTGATTCCCTTTTTGAAATAATCTGCACCATTTACATCATCTCTTCTGCTAACCCTTCTTTCCTAGGTAGTTTTGTGTCTGCTCTGATTTTCTTCCTTCTGACCACTAAGGATAAACTCCTAATTGTAGGGCTTCCAACTGTTGAAATGTCACACATAGTCACAACAAGATGTTTGTAATTTTCCATTGTCTTCAATGAATTCAGCTTTTTACTGTAAGAAAAAAAAGATCTGATGGCATATTAAATTGAGGTTATTGCAGTTAATATATGAGTTTCCTTCCATTATCAAAACTAAAGGGAAAGGTTTAAAAAGGCAACTTCTTGGCTTTGATAGAAGGCCCAATTTCAGTGTATATAACAATAACACGAAAAATACGGTAACCACAATGGTTAAGGCCTAGACATTACCCCTGTCTGAGGAATTTCATTGTTTTTTTATTCAGTCTTGATCAGAATACACATTGAGATCCTATTTGGATATGGATCTTAGAAATAAATTTTGTCATCCACTTGTTTAGTGATGACAAATGTTGAAAATAAGAGGCATTGACTTCATACTTCACCCCTAAAACAATTGTCCCAGCTAACTTACTTACAAACTAAAACTTTTCATATGAGGGCATTTGGTCTAGTGGTATGATTCTCGCTTTGGGTGCGAGAGGTCCCGAGTTCGATTCTCGGAATGCCCCTTTTTAAAAAAAAATTATTTTGAAGGCATCGAAGGTTAACTCAATATGAATAAGCCAACAGATTTATTTTTATATTTGTTATAGATATGGAAACTGATAAGCTTGACTTGTTTTCTAGTGTATTCATTAAATAACTATTAGCTTTCAGGGACTGCATGTGAATGCCTTGAGAAGAATGCTGTAATACATGAATATCAGTAGCCATACTTATGTCCTAACATGGCAAACTCTTCCTTTTGCAATCACAAATTACTAATAATTTCTTTTAAAATAATGTAAAAAAAGTTGCACTGTTGTTTGAAATGTAGTGTTGGACAGTACTAAACCAACCCAAAATTACTGAGTGTAGCAGGAGCGAGGTACACGAGGATGATGCACTGGATTAGTCAAAATAACAGAGAAGAAAGGATCCCTAACAAAATAAAAATGAGATAGGATTAGGAATTAGCATTAAAGAGAGAGTTGGGTAGCAAACTGACACATATTGTAGATATCATGGTTAAACATTGACTTAGGTGGTTTGAACACTTGTAGATGAAATCTATAAATTCTATACAGAGGAGAATAGATCATATGCTTGGTGGCACAATTGCTAGTTGTAGAGAAATGCCATGAAAAATCACTAAAAATCTATTAAGAAATGCATAAAGGACTATATTTTTGCTATATCTATGATTTGCTATAAGTTATACCATTATGACGAATTTTGTTTCATATAGTCAACTTCACCTTATAAAAGTTGATTGTTGTATAATATTCTGACAATGCTAGATGGATTAGCCATTTTTTTCTTAATTTCAACAATGAACTTGTGTATAATAGTAATGGAAATGTAAAAGTGGCAATACAACTCTGACATAGTAAAATGTTGTTAATATGTGTATGCTACCAATGTAAAGAGGACATATGGTAAAAATAAGAAGTCTAAATTCAATTTTTGTCTAAAATAATTGCCTGAACTAACTAATTTAGGCATTCACTAACAAAACCTCTTCATACAAGGGCATTTGGTCTAGTGGTATGATTCTCGCTTAGGGTGCGAGAGGTCCCGAGTTCAATTCTCGGAATGCCCCTTTTTGAAGGTTTGGATTTCAGTTCACTACACATGTGATACAAGCAATATAGTAGGTTTAGTCTATTAGATATTTTCACATTGATGCAATTGATTCCGTCCGATGCATATGTGACATGCTACTTGATGATGTATCTGTTAGGATATAGAATAGCGAATAATTAAAGCAGTTAAGAGTAGTTGAGATTGTTTTGTGATTATTTTTATAAATAGAATAATACAATGATCATTATTGAATATTAAAATCATTTGTAAATACAGTAGCAACTCTATTGTGATGGCAAAAACCCCTTGAGGAGAGAGTATTCTCTTTTGTGAAGGGGAAGCCCTTGACTAGAGATTTTCTCTTTTGTAAAAGTGTTCTTTCTTTGAAATCCAATTCTTATGGTCCTAACAACTGGTTCGACCTGCCGGATCTTCGAGGAGTGCCAGTGTTGTCATTGTCGGAAATGGAGATACCACAAAGGCTGAATTGGCTAACTTTTAACGGGAAAGATCCCATTGGGGGGCTTGCAAGGGCTGAAAAGATTTTTGAGGTGCAAGAAACTCAAAAACTCGATCATTTGCAATGGGATTTCATGAGCATGGAGGGAGAAGCCATGCGTTGGTTTTCTTGGTGTCAAGAGGACCCAAATTTAAACTCAGCGTCATTCTTTTCAAATCTGATTGAAATTCAGAGCAAGCTATAATAACCGTGTTGTGAAGCAACAAATGCAAAAGGAGAGAAAAAAACTGCATAAATGAAGTGGAGTAATTGGTGAAGATACTAGAGAAGAAACAAGAAATGGGTAATGATGGAGAGCGACCACAGTAACTCAAAGCTCGATAGCGCACACACCAGTAAAGAAGATGTCAAGATTGTGGGATGTATATCTTTTTGCAAGAGTGCCAATTTAACCAAAGTCGTTGGATCAAATAAAAGGAACAGGGAGCAGAATCATGAGAGGACCGGTCACACGGAATTTTCTGCTGAAGTCTTGTTATTGGGGCGTGGCTCTTCCACCGCTGCCAAAGCCGCCGAATACTGATAAATTTGCAGAAAAATCAGAATCATTAGCGATCACATGTGACCGTGGGAAGACGAAACAACATTAGCGATCACATGTGACCGTGGGAAGACGAAACAACATTAGCGATCACATGTGACCGTGGGAAGACGAAACAACATTAGCGATCACATGTGAAGATCAAATCTTTAAAGAGGGATTGCAAAGCTGCCAACAGAAGCAGTTTATGGAAAACCATAGAAGCTTGAATGGGTGTTTTGTGGGTGGCTGCGCAGAGACAATGGCAACGATTGAAGCTGATTTGGCAAGAGATATGACTTTTAAACTTGCCTATGCTGCAAAAACATGGGGCGGAAACACGAACGGAGGGGAACGTGATTGTCGATTGGTCAGGGGCTACATTGAACGGGGAAACCCTTGAGTATAGAATATTCTCTTTTGTGAAGGGGAAACCCTTGAGGAGTGATTCTCTCCTATTCTATTTGAATTCATAGTAGTATCTCTCTCACACATAGTAAAATATTGGTTGAAGTTTAATAGAACACAAGTTCATGGAAATAGAGCAAAAACAATTATCAATGATTAAAGAAAGGACAGCTTACTAATTCCACCACTCTGGCAGAATAAAAAACACTCAAGTCAGCAATGTAGGAAAATAGGGCCATGGTTGGAGTTTATAGATCACTCTAACTTTCAGTTAGTTGGTTCATTGATCTAAGGGGTTAGCTACAAGGGAAAATATATGGTCATGAGAGTGTACTCTAAGTTCGCGTGAGCTTAAGTTTAATGATTGCTACTCCGATTATTCAAGTATCACAGCACTCATCACAAGGCATTCACATGCAGTCCCTGAAGCCCAAGGCATTCACATGCAGTCCCTGAAGCCTAATTATTATTTTAACAATAAGTCAAGCAAATAAGTCAAGCTTAGATTAAAAAAAGAAGGGGCATTCCGAGAATCGAACTCGGGACCTCTTGCACCCAAAGCAAGAATCATACCACTAGACCAAATGCCCTGATGTTGGAAAATTTAGTTTGTAAATGTCTTAACAGTATATTTAGTTTGTAAATATGTTACTTGAAACAGTAAATTTAGTTTGTAAATATGTTACTTGTAACAGTTGCTTTAGGGAAAACTTGAAGTTTATACCTCTTATTTTCACTCATGTCATCATTAAAAAATTTGATAACAATATTTCTATATAATAACCATATCCATTAGAATCTCATTATTTATTCTGATCAGAATTGAAGAAAAAAAAACTCATTAATATTGTGAGATATATGTCATAGGCAAAAATAAAACTATGCATTAGAAACCACTTTGATAAAGCAATGCAAGCTCAAAATTACGAACATTAATATTGCACTTGTATTCCTGTCTATGCTCTAATTTCCTTGGACAGAGGTAATGTCTAGTACCTAACCATTGTGTATACAATTTTTTCTGTGTTTTTCTTGTTACTGGTATACTAACTGAAATCGGGGATTCTGTCAAAGCCAAGAAGTTGTCTTTTTGAACCTATCTATTAATTTTAATACAGGAAGGAACCTCAGTTTGGCTGCAATAACGTCAAAGTTTTTTATGCCATTGGATCTCTTCATTTCTTACAGTAAAAAACTGAATTCATCAAAACAGTAAAGACTTACAACATATTGATGTGATTACGTTGTTATATATCTCAGACAATTTAGGATCTATTTTGAGCAGTTTTATTTTGGACGTGCTACATTGCTGTCAAGTTGTAAAAGGTCCAGAGAATGCTCAATACTTATAACCACTATTTAGACCATAGTAGTATTATATGTGTGACTCTCAACATTCGATACATTTAGAAACTGAATTCTTATATATTTACACTGCCCTACGCCAAAAACTGTATCTGTACAATACCACCTCTAGTATTCAGAGATGTCTCTCTATACAACTAAGATGAAAATGATGAGAAATTCTTATTATGTTAAAATTTAATTCGGAGATGCATCTCCGTATGTACAAAAGGTTGATTCGGAGATGCATCTCCATAATCCCCCTTAATTCATTAGCATATGAACTTTCCGGATATGCATCTCTAGAATATGCTTTGTTAGTTCAAAACATAAACAGAAACAATGGCAGAATGGAAAACCAACATAAATTAACATCAAAATAAACATTACATAAATTTAACTTTACATGTCATTAAAAACAGGTGGTTTAAGACGTTGTAACATTCTTATAATATCTTTGAATTGTCGTATCCACTTCAATTGGATCATTTGTTGAGTAACGGTAAAGGTACTCCACATAACCTTCAAATCATCATTTGTCTTTAGTTCAAGCATGGTGAACATTATCTTCCTTTTCTTATCAATCGAGGCTGAACGGTACTCGAGCTTGACAACTCTCCAATTTTTTGTATATCGCATGAGAGTATTCAATTTGATTCAGATCGATGACAACTATGTCCTCGCATATCTGAAATTGAAGTAGGGGTTTTCCGCCATTGAAATATACAAATTCAATATATGGATATATAGTCATTCTGCTTTGGGTAAAGAAAATGGAATGAGATACCTTATTTATAGAATTTGTAGAGAAATAAGGACCTTACAAACACGACCATATATGCAAGAAAGACTTCGAAGATACATATCTTGATCCGTCTTTTTTCCAAAAAAATAAAGGTTTATCCAGAGATACACGTTCGAATAGTCCCATGTTTTGTTTTTTAACTACATGGTGTGTCCGAAGATGCATCTTTGAATTCACCCAAAAATCATGCAGAACATAGCCAATTGATTATGCAGACCAAAATTTCAAAAGAAATATTTTTTCCAAAAAATACCACTCAATTATATTACATTATGCAGTGCGTTACATACAAAAAAACGTGTTATATTGTTAGATTACAACTAAAACGCATCAAAATATATGTCACTGCCTAAATCTATTGGTGGTTCATTCTTCAATCTTTCCTTATTTGCTTCTCTTTCAATGTCGTTCAACTTGGTGAACTCTTCCATCCTTTTTAAAAAATGATTCGACCAAGTTTCAACATCTTGCGTGAAATGTGTCGTCCACTCCAATGATGTCTTTGGTATAAGACATCCTGGTTTCAAATAAATCTGAATAAAATGTTATTTTTCTGATAGCCAATCAATACACATGATGCGTTCGAATGGTTTTTAAGGGGGATTACTCCTAAGCGAAAAGAATGTTTTCGAGAAATCATATCATGTTAAAGCAATACACACCCTATCATACGAACTTTCTATAAGGTGTCTTATTTCTGAGAAGCACATCCATTTTTCCAACGGAGTCGGACCCGTAAGACAATGAACTAGGACATTGAGAATTGCATCGTAATTTGCTTTGTTCCCATATAACTTTGTGTATGATTACCCATGCGTCGTCATCTCTTGTATAAGATCACGACATTAAAATTGATAATCGTGCTCTCTCTTATCGAGCAAACCTGAAACAGCTCGAAAACCAATGTTGTCATCACCTCCGACATCTACAATCTGCTCAATGTATTTGTGCATAAAAAGAGGTATCTCTTCAATATGTTTGATTTTTAGTAACAACGGTGGAGGAGATGGTTTGCTAATGCGAGCACCCTTGAAAACACTCCTTTTAGATTTTAGAGTCGGAGAATCCGAAAAGTGTGAGTCAACATGTTCAAAGTATGAAGGAGTTTGTATCGTGGAGTTGTCACTTTATGTCGGTTGGAACTTTTAAGGGCACCATTTGTTTTAACCAGTTCCTACGGTGGTTTTAAATCCATTATTTTTGGATAGGCAATCTTCCCCAATTGATCTTTGATGTGCAATTTCATTATGTCATCAGCTTTCATGAATCTCTCTTGGATCACTTCTCACTCGGTCATGATAGATATATTTGATTTATCATCCTTTATCACACCATCATCAAAACATAGTCTTTTCCAATAAATGCAAACTTCATCCATGTGTATTGGTTTTTTAAGCTTCATCTTTTTTGAAATTAAACTAGCATATGGAAGATTGTAAGTCTTCCTAAGTGTACATACACACTTTGAGCTATCTCAACCTGTTTTATCCGCTCGCTTGGCTTCGTGAAAAATGAAATTCAAAGTCGTCCGAGATATGTTTTCAACCAATTGTGAATAAAGGATGTTGTCTTTGAAGAGTTATTCTAATACAGTAATGCTCAGGCCAAAAGATGTTTGTATCTCATTATGTTGTTTTGGAGCATTTGGTCAGCGGCATCTCAAAAATTACCTTTACTGTATCCCAACCAATTATTTAGTCTAGTATGTGCAGATTCAACTGTATTAGTTGTTGTATTGCCAAAGTGTTGAATCTGGTTGGTCCATGCACAAACAATCTTCTCTTTTACCTGATCTAGAATAGTGTCCTCAACATATTTCAGCAAATCGGATATATCGCACACACACTTCTAAAATATAGAACAGAGTTGGCATATAATTCTTCCGTGGAAGAATTTATTATAGAATTCCATGAATGCAGATAAAGGTATCTTAAGATTTGAAACATTACTTAGTAAGTTAAGTTTCCACTCATCCTCGAATAGATTGGAGACAAGTTTTGAACCAATTATTCACTAGAACAAATGTGCATAACTCACACATGAAATCTTAGTATCTTTAACCGAATTATCAATATGACACATTAAATAGGACTTTGTGTCTCACATCCTTTTCATGAGAGTTTAAGACTTAAGTCATTGAACTCTACGAAGTGACACCATTTCATTCTCATATAAGTAGACTATATAAAAAATGCACCCATAATTATGCATTCTAGTAAATATATGATATATGTCTATTAAGAGTTAAATTTCATCCTACCATATTTATTCTTAGGGTCGAAGTACTCTTACCTATTGGGATCTATCTATTGTCAAGTATTTCAATCACTATAATATTTTACTTTCATCATTGAACTTAAATTAATGTTAATCAAATATAAGTTGAGTTTCCACTATCGATGATTAATTAGATATGGACTTATTCACACCCCTAATGATGTCTTCATTGTCTTCAATTATATTATAAGGCATCATATCCTTGGCAATCATTTCGTCAAAGAATTGCAAGATTTTCCAAACTTTAATAAACTTTGAATATTCAATCTTTCAGCTAGTCATGCATATGATTAATTATGTGTTCTTGTTAGTATTTACTAACTATCATCAAATCATGACACTACTTTTATCATATACAAAAAATATTTTATATTCTTGATAGTTTTGACAGACTAACACCAATACACTTTTGTCATTTATTTATTATATAAACAAATTTTTATGTCATTCTTCATTTTCAAATAAAATATTTAATAACATTTTTAATTTTAAGTTTTACTTCCATTTGAATATTTTCAATATACATTCTATACATTAAATATGCATCGCAACAACTATCATGATCATAAATATTTGTTAAGAATAACTTCTATTTCATTCAGGGAATTTTAACATGCAAATCATATACACGCATAAACTTAAATATAATCGTCATTATAATTCTCTTAAAATAAATATTGTCATTGTATAACCAACACATGCATCATAAATTACGTGTCTTAACTTCATGTTTAACAATGTCCTATAGTATATCTAAATAAGAGTCACATTAGAAAATAATTAACAATGAACCAAAATCATTAATATATTCTATAAGTTTTCTTCAACTTACAATAATCTATTTTCTTCGACTTACATTAAATTCTCGATATTTTTAACATTTTATTTACACAATTACACCATTTTATATTACCAATACATGTATCATAAATTCAAATTCATGATTTTTTTTAATCAAATCATTTCATTCACAAATAAATGCATTACTCTTAACCTTTTTATGATTACCCAATTTTTTTTCAATGCACTTAATATATTAACAACATTTCGGTATATATAATAATCAAAATAAATTACTTGCAAGTACGAGTAATATTTAACATTTGATTTGCATTCAAGTTTATACCATAAATCAAATGTATTCATAATTATTCCAATTCACATACTTGAATTAGAAATCATGCATATATAAATTTAATATCATAAATATTACTTTCAACATATTATAAATGGATTTAAAACATCATATATATATATATATATATATATATATATATATATATATATAAAAGAAAACATGAATGTTCATTTATTCATTGAAGTTGCGGCCACAAAAACAATCATAAAAAATTGTAAATCAAAATCACATAAATTCTAAAAATTATATGAATTACTTTTGTATTTTTCACCATCGTAGAAATTATTATTATCTCCTTTAAAATTGTAGTCATATACATGAATCACACATTCATATCAAACATATTGATCAATAATATTTTACATAATAAAACCATCTCATTTATTCTCGTGCACTTAAAAAATAAAAATAAAAATAACTTATATATAATTTTTTGTATTTAAAATATATCCAATTTCGTGTCACTTTATGCCTAACAAATGTCTCTTTTTATAAAGAAACTTATACTAATTTATGAGGAGAAACAATATTTCAAAGTTTCAAGATGTTAATTTATGAAGAGTTAGTATGTATTAACAACACTAAAAGATATGATCAAATATTTTGATGATTTGTGCGTCTGCCCACTATCTATGATGTCCCTTGTTCGACTCTTAAAAACATTAAAATGCTCCTACCAAGATTTTGAAATTAATGTTAGTCCGTGAGTCACTTTTAATGAAGATGGAAAGAGAGAGAATATAAAATAAGGGTCGTTGTTATTGAATGTGATTGTACAAACTTAATTATAAAATATGTATTTATATACAACTAATTAACTTGTATACTAAGTAAGTAACAAACCTTAAACTCGAATTAACTTTGGGCTTGGGCCACATAACTTGGATTATATCACAACACACCCCTTATAATCCAAGTTGTCAAAAATTTGCTAATCATAATCGATCTGAACTATTCCTAATTTCTTTTTCAGATTCAGGAATTTATCGATCTCCAATCCTTTGGTGAAAATGTCGGTCGACTGTGCTTCACTTGAGCAATTCCTTACTTCAAATTCACCTCGATTTACCTTCTCCCTAGAAGTGAAATCTAGCTTCGATTTGCTTACTACTTCCATGCAAAACTGGATTCTCTGCAAGATTAATGGATGACTTGTTGTCGATCTGCAACACCATAGGTTTATTCACTTCAACCTCAATCTCTTCCACCACATATCTGACCCAGATTGCTTGACACGTATCACATGATCCTGCTATATATTCAGCCTCACACGACGACAATGCCACCATAGGTTTCTTTCTCGAGCACCATGAGATTGGGGCACCAAATACCTGAAAGAAATAACCAATTGTGCTTCTTCGATCTTCCTTATCTCCATACCAATCAACATTTGAATAACAAGTAACCATAGATTTTGTACTTTCAGAAACTCGTCAAAATAGAATTCCATTGTTTATAGGATTTTTCTTGCAACTTTCATTTGTGACACCCTTGGTTCACTCATGTATTTGTTCACTAATATGACTGAGAAACCTATATCAGGTCGACTGTTGTACACATATCTTAGAGATCCGATATTTTTTTTGTACAAAGTTGCATCGACTTTGTCTTTCTCTCCATGTTTCTCCAACTTTAAATTTGGTTCGACAGGCGAAGATGCAGGAGTCGAATCATCCATAGTGAATCTTTATAGTATCTCTTTGACATAATTTCTTTGATGTAACACCATACTTTCCTTCGACATTTAAAATTCCATGCCTAGGAAATAAGATAAGTTTCCAAGATCTAACATTTCAAATTCCCTCATCATCAGCTCTTTGAACTTCGACGGGTTCTCCAAGCTATTTCCAGTTACTAGAAAGTCATTGACATATAAACAGACGATTGTTATATCGTGTCCTACAACCTAAACATAAACACCATACTCAGATTTGCATTTGATGAATCTCAATTCGAATAAGTATGAGTCAGTCTTCTTGTCTCATGCCCTAGGTCCTTGGTTGAGCCCATAGAGGGCTTTATGCAACTTATACACTCTCCTTGCTTCCTCCTGTATCACAAACCCAGAAGGTTGTGTGACATAGACTTCTTCGTCTAAGAAACCATTCAAAAATGTTGATTTCAAATCTAAGTGAAATGTCAACTAGCCTTGCTTACATGCCAAGGCTACCACCAATCGAGAAGTCTCCAATCTTGCGACAGGTGCATATACTGTAGTTGACTCCTGCTCTCTGAAGAAAACCTCGAGCTACCAATCTCGCCTTATGTCTTGATATCGACCCATCAACATTGTGCTTCAACTTGAACACCCACTTCACTTCGATAGCTTTTGTATATGCTGGAAATTCGACTAACTCCCATGTATTGTTTCTTTCGATTGCTTGTAACTCTTCAACCAAAGCTGACTTCCATTGTTTATCATTTAAGGCGTTTCTATAGTTGATTGGTTCAACACCTGTAAGTAAGGAAAAATGAACTAACTATTCATCTAGTGTGACTTCTTCATCATTAATCACTTCATAGTCTTAAAGTCTTGTTGGACAAATTCTAGTTCTTTGAGTTCTTTGAGGTCTTTGACTAGTACTAGTTATACCATCTTCAACTTCGATAGTGTCGGGCATGTCAACAACTCCTTTGGTTTCGACATCATTACTTGCTTTGTCGAAATCATAACTCATTAATGGCTTGTCAATTGCATCACTAGAATTCCAATCACATGCAGAGTTCCCATCAACCACAATATCTCGACTTATCATGATCTTCTCATTAATTGGATTGAACGTCCTGTATGTACCAGTTTTAAGATATCCTACCAGAATCATAAGTTCACTCTTGTCATCAAGCTTCCTTCTTTTAGCATCAGGAACATGTTTGTAACAAATAGAGCCAAACACCTTCATATGACTCACTGATGGTCATTTTCCACTCCAAACTTCTCTAGGAACCTCACTCTTCAGCTTCTTTGTAAGACACATATTCATAATCTAGGCAGTAGTGGTGACTGCTTCACCCCATAAGGATTTGGCAAGTTCTTCTACTTCAGCGTGCATCTCGTCGTGTCCAATATGGTCATGTTTCTTCTTTTTGTTATTCCATTATGTTGAGGCATGTAAGGAGCAGTTACCTCATGATCAATACCATATTTTACACAGAATTCTTCAAACATCTTTGATGTATATTCGCCACCTTCATCTGTTAGAACCTTGATCTTCTTTTCACTCTGGTTTTTGACAAGTATTTTGAATCTCTTAAAGATTGTAAATACTCCGTCTTTTCCCTTGATCACATAAATCCAAAGCTTTCGACTATACTCATTGAAAAATGAGACAAAATACATATTTCCACCAATGGTATGATCCTCAAACAGGGCACATACATCTAAATGTACTACTTCTCGTATGCAAAAGGATCTCATTGGCATAGTTGAAACGGAAGACTTTCTGAATTGCTTTCCAACTAAGCAACCTTCATAGAGTTTGTCGGGCATCTCAAGACTTAGTATACTAATTATCATATATTGAGTAATTAGTTGATTGAGTGATTGAAAGTTCAAATGTCTAAACCCCAAATACCACAACCAACTATGCTTGTGGTCGACAATAGTTTTTAGACATTGTACTTCAGTCGAACTGATTATGGTCTTGAATGTTCTATTCTTTGACAAAGGAGATTTTAAGACCAAATTACTCTGAGTGTCGACTAGTTCCATGGCTCCATCTTTCATAATCACTGAGAAATCTTTTTTCGACCAGTTATCCAACACTTAGCATATTGCACTTCATTCCAGGTACATAAAGTACATCTTTGATCATAGATTTTCCTCTATTGCTCCTTTGAATAACTATGTTGCAAGTACCTTATGCTTTCAACGAGCTATTATCAACAAGTTTGACCTTGCTCTTCTTCGACGAGTCAAAATCTGCTAACCACACTTTTCGACCGGTCATGTGACTCGAGCAGTCCGAGTCGAGGAACCTGAACTTGGAGTCGACATGGTCATCTGCTACTGCATCCCTAACCATCATATCTTCAAAATCATATTAATCTTGGCATATGCAAGGTTCGTTCCTTCCTCATTGCCTTTTGTCGCTCCCTTGTTTTTATTGTACCAATAATTCTTGGCCAAGTGACCCCACTTTTTATAGTTATAGCATTGCACATCTTTTTTCTCTTTGTCTTTCTGATATGAGTTTCCTTCTCCTTTTTTCAAGGATTCAAAAGCCCTATCATCGACCTTATGCTTTGAGAGTTCGACCAAGACTTCTTGCTCTGAGTCTTGTCTCTTTTGCCTTTGAACTTGTTAGAACTGCCATACTTCTTCCAAGACCAAGTCAGTAATGCTTGTATCGAATCTTGGACCCCTTTTAATTTCAACAGTCTTAATCTCATGCGCCTTAAACGAATCAACAAAATCTTCCAATTTCAGGGTTTCAAGATTGTTGAATTCTTGAATAGCTACGATAACATGATCAAAGTGAGAGGTCAATGTATGTATTACCTTCTCAATTATCATCTTATCAGTTATGGTTTCACCATAACCCTTCATGAGATGGACGAGATTCTACACCTTCGACATAGCCTGTAATCTTTTCATTTGCTCCCATATGCAGCAATTCAAACTGCCATCGCAAAGTCTGCAATTTGATGACTTTGACTTTCTCACCTCCTTCATAGTACTTGCCAAGAATATCACATGCCTCCTTCGTCGATTCAACATGAGAGATCTTGTCGAAATTCGCTGAATCTACCGCCGGTTGAATGCAATATACGACCTTGCAGTCTTTCTTTTTTGCCTCCTTGTTCACGACTCCCTGAGCATCAGTTGCATTCTTAGCAAGCTCAGGGATATCATTATTAACCACTTATAGGGTTTCATGAAAGTCGAACAAGGACTTCATTTGCTTAACGTCAAGAATTGAAAGAGAATTCGGAATGTCATTAGTACCATTCATCTTTCCAACGATTGATTAACAATCTATGATCCCGGAAACACGATCATCGATGCGTGATTCTTGAAAATACAATCAAGAATCTAACCAGAACTCTAGAGACCAATTTGCTAGTGCATGAGACACTTTTAGTGAGGAGAGAAAGAGAGAGAATATGAAATAAAGATCGCTGTTATTGAATGTGATTGTACAAATTAAATTACAAAATATGTATTTATATATAACTAACTCACTTACCTACTAAATAAATAACAAATCATAAATTCTAATTAACTTTGAATTTGGATTAGACAAGTTCAATTATATATCAATATTACATCTAACTATTTTAATCAATATGTCATGCCATTGTTTTTCCCGGTGACTTCTTTGTCAAAACATATTTTAAAAAATTTCTAACAATTATTACTCAGCATATTACTAATTTTCATTTGAAAAAATTAATTGTTTTTCATTTTTTAAACATCAACTTTGAGAAAACTATAAAATTAAATTGATGCTTATTCGTATTAAATAAGTCAAATCTGTCAACTTTCATATGATAACATTTTAATAGACCCAAAGAAGGGGAAAAAAAAGAATCTTTATTTCTCAAATAAAACGGAGGTGTTTATTAGTATAATTTTCAAGTCAATAAAAGACCACATATTTTTAAAAATACTTTTAAAAGTGGTGACATTAATCACACATTTTTGCACTAAAATCATAGTGCTAGACGACTCGGTTACTTTTGAGAACTTTAGACATTAAATTATTAATTTGTGAGATATAAAAATTAACGTTCATCTAAGATAATTAATGTTCATCTACGATATTAGACCATTGTAAAGAGAGGGTTATGAACAAAAAAAAATTGATCATAACTATTTTGTTAAAACATTACACGACTTAATATATTCTTCAAATTATCCATAAAAAATGAGTATTTCCATAAAAAATGAATATCAAGAATCCTACCACTGACCAAAGACCTTCCTATGAATGATTTATATTACTCCATATTTTAGTGTGATATTGTTAAAGCTGACATTTTAATGGAGAGATACAAAATTATTAATTAAAATAAGACTAGTTACAGTAACAGGAATGTTCTTACTGAACTTAATTTACTCAACGTTTTTTTTGAAGTCTAATATCAATTCGTTCAAAGTTGCTAATCTTTTATTTATTTATAGATGACTTTGTCAGTCTCTTATTTACAAGACATATAGTACTAGATTAAGAAAGCTATTATTTGAACACAAATTAATAATAGTATCGTACTTCATAAGACACCGTATAAAATACATTATATATTAATGTTTTTTTATCAGGATCACACATTTTATATAATGCTTTTATGTACGACAATTATTGAATTATGGTAAGACACCTATAAAGAACATCATCCCCCCTGTAATGTTAAGGTACATGATCAAATATGTATTAGATAGTTGGAAAGCCAACTCACCACTCATAACAAGAATAACCTATCTATGTTTTATTTAACCTTGTATTTTCTTTTTCCTTTTAATCCACAATTCACTCACAACTCAACATCGTGTCATCTATAAAAATAAATTTCATGCTACATCCGAAATTTACTGCTGTCCACATTCAGTTTTTTCATTTCCTCCTCTGATTTATTTTCTCTCTCTTTTTCTCATTTCTTAATAGGAGGAGAAAAGGAGAAAATTAGAGAGAACAGAGATAAGAAGGGAACTTTGGCAGAGGAAATCCTTGCGGACGACCGGATCTTTGTTCCCTTTTTTTCTCTATTTCTCTTGCTCATTCTGCCCAGGGTTCGGTCATCGGCTGCCATGGCCAGTTTTGGAGGATCCACACAGAAGTGCAGGGCATGCGAAAAAACGGTTTATCTTGTTGAGAAGCTAGTTGCAGATGGTCGTATATATCACAAGGCCTGTTTTCGATGCCACCATTGCCAGAATACCCTCAAGGTATTCAGAAAAAAAAAAAAAAATATATATATATATATATATATATATATCTTGACATGTAAAATACATTATGAAACCATTGAATGATGAAACTCACCAAATGATCCTACAAAATTTGATAAATTCTAATTCTGTTTGCAATTGCAGCTAAGCAACTACTGTTCTATCGATGGGGTGCTCTATTGCAGACCACACTATGATCAACTCTACAAGAGAACCGGAAGCCTGGACAAAAGCTTTGAAGGTAAAATCGACTTGTAAACACGAACAGAAATTGTTCTGCTTGAAAATTTTAGAGTTGGCTAACATTCTTTTGTTTTCTCTCATTCTCATTCGTCACAGGAACGCCCAAAATTCAGAAACCAGAAAGACCAGCTGAGAATGAGGTGAGATATTTTTATAGCTTCTCTTGTCACATTTCATAGTAAGTGTATTTTTAGTGACAGTTTGACAGACTTGATTTTTGAATGACAGAACGCCAAAACACTTGCAAAAGCGTTTGGGGGGACAAAAGACATATGCATGTGTTGCAAAAAGACAGTGTATCCCACGGAGAAGGTATAACTAATAGAAATTTGCAATTTGCAGTTAGTTAATAATGTTTTACACTTCCTAGTTCTAATTACTAATGCTTAATATGCTACTATTTATCAAAGGTTACCGTTAACGGGACTCCCTATCACAAGGGCTGCTTCAAATGTATCTATGGAGGTTGCACTATAAGCTCATCAAATTTTGTTACACATGAAACAAAGCTTTACTGCAAACATCATCACATTCAACTTTTCAAAGAGAAAGGGAATTACAGTCAACTTGAGACTACTGATGTTTCTGCTTAATGTCTGTGTAAAAAGACTGTTAATAGTTTTGAAAAATGTGTGCTACAATTTCACTTAAATGTTACTATAGTTTTCTGCATGTTAAAACAGCTGTGTTGGTGAGACAAGTACTATAAGGTGAAATTTGCTATGTATTCATCATAAAAGTTAGAAGGGCTCTTCTCTTGTAGTGATGATTAACACACAATCATGCAACAGAACCTTAGGCAAATTCATCAAAATAAAAATGCTAGCACAAAATGAAACTTTCTATAAAGGCAACGAACGAAACACAGGGAAATTATAAACAGAGCAATCCTTTAATAAGGCAGTATGATATTTAGAAGCAGTAGTTCATAACTTGATATTCATAAAAACAAACAATAAACAAGGAAAAGTAAAAGAAACTACAAGAACAATAATCATCATGTACTCAAAGTCAAAATACATTTGTAATCAACCCAATTTGTGCAAAGTAATATCTCCCCTCAAAAGCACGCATCCAAAAGACAGCAGCAGCAGAGAGCAGCCAAGCTGCAACATTATACAAATCATACAAACAAATCAGATTACATCATATCGGTGACCGGTGAGTATAACACAATGCATTAGCAGAAAACCAAAAAGAAAAAGAAGAAACTAGTAAGATCATTCGTGTGTATTTGTATAACCTTTACATAGGTGGATATGCATATCTTAAAAGAAAGTGTGAGAGCCAAGAATTGTAATATTTGAGGCATATAGAGCAAAGAATATACAATAATTGTATTCTTTATAAAGTAAAATACTATATATTGCAAACTCTTATGAAGAGGAATTAAAAAAAAAAAAGTGATTTTAGAACACCCTTTCAATAAGACAAGCTACCACTTCAAGATGGCAAAACCCACACGTCAAATAAATCACTATCAGTGACAGCTACCACCCACCCCACTTGGCTTATATTATAAGTTGAAATTAAAATAATCACTTATAATTCTTCTAAACTATTGTTTTCAATCTTGAATTAAGTTCATTTAATCGATTAAATCGATTAATTAAGAGGTCAACTAACTTACATAATACTACTACATTGGAATATCCGGTATATGGTATGGCCCACAGAAACAAAAGCAAAAATAAAATTAAAAAAAGTGAGAAAAACAACAAAGTAACAATCAAACGCTGACGCACCACCGGTGGCAACCACGATCCATGATCAATTCCAAGATCGCAACCACCTTGATCGGAGCAACCACAACAACAATTTTGATTTCATTGATTCAATTATATCATACTATAGAGAGATCGAGAGATCGAGAGATCGAGAGAGGATTTACCAGCCTTCCAAGCAACCAGCACCGGATGAATTTTGCTGTTGTTGAGGCGGAGGCTGAGCATACTGAGGAGCATATTGCGGTGGATAGCCTTGCTGTGGATAGCCTTGCGGTGGATAGCCCTGCTGTGGAGGGTAGCCTTGCGGCGGATACCCCGGCGGAGGGTAAGCGTCTTTTCCATAAGACTCTTGCTGCGGATAACCTAATTCACAAAATCAAAACCACAAAATTAGAGTAAAAAGAATGAAAGATCTATAATCAAGAAATTGATACCAAACCACAAATGAACAGTAACGGTAAGTGAAATTGAGAAGGAAAAGAGGAAGGACCTTGCGGCGGAGGAACGCCGACGGGCGGTTGTTGTTGGTTGTAGTAACTCATTTGGGTGGCGGAAAGAGAAGAAGAAAGGGTTGGAAGTTGGAGGATAGAAATAGGTGATTTGGATTTGTTTTTGAGAAAATATAGATGGAGAATTTATTTATATAATACTAGTAATACTATCTTGTAGTTATTTATTGACGGCTCTTTAGGCGTTTTATGGGGGTAACTTCGTCTCGAAGGTTGTAACCGAGGAAGTACCTTTTTTTATTTACTTTTTTCTTTTAAATAATAAATATAATACCGTTTTTTAGGAAATATGAAAATAATACTACTTCAAATGAAAAAATATAGAAAAAACAATTTTCGGTCAAGAAAATATAAAAAAGTTACATAAAATAAAAAAATTATAAATAATTAG
The DNA here is from genome assembly GCF_024323335.1 of Lathyrus oleraceus. Classification (NCBI taxonomy): domain Eukaryota; kingdom Viridiplantae; phylum Streptophyta; class Magnoliopsida; order Fabales; family Fabaceae; genus Lathyrus; species Lathyrus oleraceus. The sequence goes on along the minus strand of NC_066584.1, from coordinate 463,692,341 downwards.
TTTCTATCCTTTGTACATCTATAATAATTTATGTGGCAGCTCAGTTTTGTTTTTTTTAAGTTTTAACTTTTTTTACTAAAACAATAAACAGAATTGCTATAGAGTTTAAAAATTATATTTTTTATAATATAAAAATTGCTATTTTAAAATATTTATATAATATTATTCTGTCCAATCAATTTAAAAGATCCAAATTCAAATTCGTAATATTTCATTTTAAAAATAAGGGTCATGTTTATTGTGCTTCAAATATGGATTAAAAATTTTAAATAAAAAAATAGTATATATTTAATACATATAATTTTCTTTTAAAAATTTATATTCATATTTTTAATGTATTAAATATATATATTTTTTTAAAAAAAATTACCTTTTTAATCTTTTAAAAATGCTTCGTTAGTTTCCTAAAATAATTACAATATTGTGTATTTTAGATATTAAAATAACTATATTTGTTTTAATTTTAATTAAAAAGATACGTGAAATGCTGCCTCATCGTGCCCTCGTCTGCTGTATGTGTATAGTCTTTTCTTCTTTTTATGAAGTAATCAGTAAAACAACATGCCGTGTGAGATGCGCGTATATCAGTCTAATATTAAATAGATCAATTAAATTGAAACTCTGTCATATACTCATTCAACCGTTACTTATAGCATAAAAGTTCAATTTAATTACAAATGTATTCATATATATTATTTTATATTTTTTTGAATAGACCCATTATATTAGTTTAAAAAGAGATTACATAAAGGTAGAGATTAATAAATCTAAAAAATTATACACCATACATTTTCTTAAGTTTAAATGCAGTTTTGATTCCCTTCTTTTATTTTTTAAAATTTTTAATCTTCTTATAGAAAAAGTTTTAAGTCTTTTGTTTTGAATTTTTTTGATTTTTTTCCCGATTAAAATTGACTATGTGGCATGTTCAGCTATGAGGTGACAAATGAAATGTTGACCCAAGTTAAAAAAACAATTTCAAAAAACAATTTCACGTCATTTAAAACCATTTTATATTTGATTTATATTTTAAAAAAATAGAAAATTATTAAAACTAAATAATAAATATTATGCAATTATGTTATAAAAACATCCTAGCTCAGAAATGTGTTTCACTTCATTCCTCAAACGTGTTTCACTCAATTACTCAAGAACCCTATCCCAAAAACGTTTTTCCCCTCAACTGTGAAGAACCCTAATTCTAATATGCCCTAAACCCAGAAAAAAAAACCTTAATTGTTCTTTGTGACCACGCTTCATCAAGATTCAGGAGAAGCAATGGACAAAATTCCTCCAGCAATAGAGAAAAGCAATGAAGAGGAGAAGTTATGTCTCAGGTATGTATTATTCTGTCCCCCACAATAGAAACATCATTGTCTGCATTTCATGTTGTACGTGGTGGTCCCATTTCACTTTAGGGTGTGGGTTCCTTTGTCGTTTAGGGCTTGTGGTCCCATAGTGTTTTAAGGTTTGTAAAGTATTTCTTGTGGTCCATGTCTCATTCTCACTTGTATTTATTATCTATTCCCGGCCATCCAAGTCTCAAAAAATTAAGTTTAGAATTCATCATAGAGGCTACTTTGTTGACACCCCTGTGAAATTGTATGTTGTTGGGTTATTTTCATAAATAAATTGGAAATGGGATGTTGACTACCTATCGTATTTTGAATTGTTGGAATTGATTAAAAAAAAGGGATATAAAGACATTAGGTGTATTTGATATTGGAACCCTATGTTTAGCTTTAGTCGTGGCCTTCGAACACTTAACAGTGATGATGATGTGTTGTAACTTATTAAAGATGTTGATGGTTGTGAGGTAATAGATTTGTATGTTGAGCATAACATTAGTGAACATGACATTGTAGATGAGGCAAAAATAGGGCATGACATAATCTATGATGATGATGAAGTTCATTGTACCATTGAGAAGTTTGTTGATAATGAAGTGGAAATAGAAGTGGACAATGAAGCTGAAGTAGGTGATGATGCTGAAGTAGTTGATGGTGGGGATCGTGAGCCAGAGTTGGATTGGATAGTTGTAATTCCAACTAAAATAACTAAACCACATGAGAATGAATTTCACCGTGATAATGGTGAAGATTCTGACCGACTGCATACACCACCTAAGAGTGAAGATGATGAAGAGTATGAGAGATTTCCATCCTATAAGGTTGGTGAGGGAACGAAGTTTCAATTAGGCATGATATTTAATAACAAGGAGTTGGTAAGGTATGATATAAAGGAATATGCTATGGTGGAAAAATGTATATCTAAAGAAGAATGATGGAAAAATGATGTTTGTTAGGTGTATTGATGAATGTAAGTTCTACATGAGAATTGGTAAAAGGGTTGGTAACCAATATTGGCAAGTGGTGAGTTTAAACGATGAGCATATTTGTCATAGAACAACCCAAAATAGACAAGGAAAGATTGAATGGTTGGGCAAGCAATTTAGCCATATACTAAGGTATACTCCTGACATGAAGCTAACTGGACTAGTTGCTTTGTCATTTGATAAGTTGGGTGTTAAACTGTCATCTGATCATGCTTATAGAGCTAAGAGAAGAGCAATGTATATTATTCAAGGAGCAGGAAGAGACCAGTTCACACATCTAAGAACATATGCTAATGAGCTACTTAAGTCCAACCTTAATAGTAACATTATGTTGCAATGCTCTGACTCTAGTGATGAACCTGTGTTTGAGAGAATATACATTTGTAGATGGTCCTCAACTATGGACTATAGATGGTGCATTAATGGTCAGTCCATCAGTGATGATAAGGGCAATTGGATGTCCCAAAAATATAACGAACAAGACCAATGATGAACAAAAAAAAACCATATGTTCTACCATGGAAGCTAGCAACTGTCACATGTCAAAAATGTGGATCCATGAGACATAACAAAAGAACGTGTAAAGGAAACAGGGAAACAAATAGGGTCATGCCAAATGGTAGGCAATAATACTAAGAAGCAAAAAACTACAAATGGAAAGGGTAAGAAGAAAAGTCAAAGAGTGCAACATAGCCTACCCAAGAAGTTTGATATTGCTCACAGGAACCTCCAACAACTCAAGAATAGGAATTATGTTTTGTTTATGTATTTTGGTCTGTCATGAACAATTTTTAATGTTTATGTATTTTAGTCTGTCATGAAAAAGTTGTACTGTTTATGTATTTTGGTCTGTCATGAACAAGTATTTCAATATTTTTGTGTTTTGGTTTGGTTTGTCATGAAAAAAGTTGTAACTATCATGAACAAGTTTATGAAATGTCAATGATATTTTGAGTCTTTAAATTTCACTATTACATTACAGGTCTATCATACAAATTAAAAACTATATTTCATTGTGCTTTGTCCAAGGTTTACACTTGTTAACATTGCACATTGCATTCAACTTAACATTACAGGTCTATCATGATCAAATTACAAACTGTCATGAACAGGTTTTGAAGGAGAAGAGCGATCCAAAACGCAACGAAATTTAAAATTTTCTCCTTTAGTGATCCTTACGAATGGGCATGATTAGTGATAGAATCGTTACCTCTTGTGGCGATTGTAACCTTTGATGCAAATCTACGGAGCGATCACGAACGTTGAACGATGACAACGCCTCTACTCAGTCCACATGAACGGATTCCTTCAATCTCAGTGCTAGCTGCTACGAATGAAGGCTTTGAGTGTGTGTGTGTGTGTGTGTGTGTGTGTGTGTGTGAGAGAGAGAGAGAGAGAGAGAGAGAGAGAGAAATGAAATTGCAACTGCACAAATGCTTCTGCACAAGGGTTATATTTATAGAACCACTTGTGTGGGCTACAAGCTAAAAAGCCCACTTAAGTGTATGTGACTCATATCTTATAATATGCCAAAATCACTTAAGCGCGTGGTACCTTACCATATTTCGTATTCTACTTAAGTACATCGTACCTTACGATGTTCTACTATTCACTTAAGGGCACCGTACCTTACTGTGTTCCTTAGTTACTCTATCTTTCATCAATCTGTCCTTTTGTGTGTGACCCTGTAGGTTTTCGCGGCATTGACAATTATATTAAATAACGTATTTAACATAATAAATAGTGAGCGGTATCTAGCAACACATCACTGCTACCCAAGACACGAAAATGTCATGTGATCTGACAAATCCTTTTGTGATAATACTTATGTGTACAATTATATTTTTGCCCTTATGTCTATATTGAACACAAGGCATATACCATGTCATCCTTGTCCAGTTCAATATTGGGCCCATAGACATTTATCCTGTTACGCAGGATGGGCAAATTCCATCTAGGTCACTCATGTCCCTTAGCATGCTTCGTGGAGTACCCATCAACTGTCTTTATGGTCATCCAATTACGGACAATGTTTGATCAGCAATAAGGCACTCGACTCTACATCTAGGGTCCATAGTGGTTTCAGGTCGAAGGGTGGTATACACCATTATCACCATGAGAATAACTTATGACACTTTGCATAATATTTTATATAGTATTCTCATAGCGGGTCAATCCAATATAAATATTACTCGTAATATTCATACCTATGTTTAAGACTTGATAACTCCTTATCCATGATCCATGAGATGTGATCATCAGTCTATATACATAACAGTCTTAATGCTTTAATGTTATCCCACTTCACAATAAAGCTCGACTATGGATACTTTAAGAATATTGTCCTTATGTTTAATGTGATCTCATGATTAAGTCACACTTGATACATTAAACGGACTATCTATTTTAAGGACTTTATTAGATAAACATAATAAAGAAAAAGCCTTTTATTATTAATAAATAATTCTATACAAGTACCAAAAGTATTAGCCTCTAGGGCTTACACTAACAATCTCCCACTAGCACTAGAGCCAATCGGGCATACCCCTAATGCTCATAGATCTAGTATGGTCATTATGCTTCTGCTACGCAAGAGGCTTTGTCAGTAGGTCAGCAATATTGTCAAGTGTAGGTACTCTACATATTTTCACATCTCCTATATCTATTATCTCTCGAATGAGGTGATAACGCCTAAGTATGTGTTTGGATCGTTGGTGAGATCTAGGTTCCTTAGCTTGTGCGATAGCACCATTGTTATCACAATAGAGACCAATGGGATCCACAATGCTAGGAACTATGCCAAGTTCACTCATGAACTTTTTGATCCAAACAGCTTCCTTTGCTGCACTTGAGGCAACAATATACTCGGCCTCGATTATAGAATCAACAACTATATCTTGCTTTGAACTTTTCCAACTCACAGCGCCACCCTTTAAGCAAAACACATAACCAGATTGCGATCTAAAGTCATCCTTATCTATCTGGAAGCTAGCATTGGTGTACCCAATTACAGCCAACTCTTCCTGACCTCCATATATCAAGAATGAGTCCTTAGTCCTTCTCAAATACTTAAGGATATTCTTGACAGCTACCCAATGAGCATCACCAGGATCAGATTGGTACCTACTCGTTGCACTTAAAGCATACGAGACATCTGGTCGAGTACATAACATGGCATACATGATAGATCTTATTGCAGATGCATATGGAATCTTATTCATGCGATCCCTTTCTTCCTTAGTTGAAGGGGATTGTGTTTTTGATAGACACATGCCATGTTGCATAGGTATGAATCCTTTCTTGGAATCATGCATATTAAAGCGTCTCAGCACTTTGTCTATGTATGTACTCTGACTTAGGCCAAGAAATTTTTGTGATCTATCTCTATAGATTCTTATTCCTAATATATAGGCTGCTTCACCTAGGTCCTTCATAGAAAAGCATTTCCCCAACCAAGACTTTACTTGTTGCAGGGTAGGGACATCGTTTCCAATGAGTAATATGTCATCTACATATAATACCAGGAAAACGATCATGCTCCCACTAACCTTCTTGTAGACACAAGGTTCATCTTCGTTCTTGATGAATCCATATTGTTTTACTATTTCATCAAAACGAAGATTCCAGCTTCTGGAAGCTTGCTTCAATCCATAGATTGATCTTTGTAACTTACATATCTTTTGGGCTTCTTCTGGTATGTCAAATCCTTCAGGTTGTGTCATGTACACATCCTCAAGAAGATTCCCATTAAGGAAAGCAGTTTTGACATCCATATGCCATATTTCATAATCATGATATGCAGCGATAGCAAGTAAAATCCGAACAGATTTAAGCATTGCAATTGGTGAAAAGGTTTCATCATAGTCAACCCCATGAATTTGTTTATATCCTTTTGCAACCAGTATTGCCTTATAGGTATGTACCTTACCATCCATGTCAGTCTTCTTTTTGAAGACCCACTTGTATCCTATAGGGTTAACTCCTATAGGAGGCTCTACTAAGGTCCAAACTTGGTTTGTGTACATGGAATCCATTTCAGATTTCATGGCTTCTAGCCACTTCTCAAACTCGGGACCAGTTATGGCCTCTTGGTAGGTCACAGGCTCATCTTGATCCATGAGTAATACATCATCTTGATCATTTATGAGATATCCATATCTCTCAGGTAGGTGATGTATCCTGCTTGACCTACGCTGGTCTTGTTCTACTTGAGCAGGTTGCTCTTCCACAACTACTTGCGTTTCATGCTCTAATTCCTCCATAGGTGTATCAATGCTTTGTGATTCTTGAATTTCTTCAAGCTCTACTTTCCTCCCACTGATTCCTTTGGAAATAAAATCCTTTTCTAGGAAAACTCCAGTTCGAGCGACAAACACTTTGCCCTCAGAAGGATTGTAGAAGTAATACCCTCTTGTTTCTTTAGGATACCCCACAAATAAGCATTTGTCAGATTTGGGCTCAAGCTTAGTTGAAATTTATCGTTTCACATAAACTTCGTAACCTCAAATCTTCATGTAAGACATATGTGGGTTCTTACCACTCCATATCTCATATGGTGTATTCTCAACCTTTTTGGATAGAACACGGTTAAGTGTGTAAGCTGCTGTCAATAGTGCATGTCCCTAAAAGGAGTTTGGAAGATCCGCGTGACTCATCATGGATCGGACCATGTCTAATAGGGTTCGATTTCTTCTCTCAGATACACCATTCCATTGGGGTGTTCCAGGAGGAGTAAGTTGGGATAGGATCCCACACTCTTTTATATGGTCATCAAACTATAGGCTTAAATACTCACCACCTCGATCTGATCGAAGAGTTTTAATATTCTTACCTAGTTGGTTTTGTACTCCATTCTTGAATTCCTTGAACTTTTCAAAGGACTCTGATTTGTGTTTCATTAAATACACATAACCATATCTACTAAAATCATCAGTAAATGTGATGAAGTACTGAAAACCTCCTCTGGCTAGTATGTTCAATGGTCCACATACATCAGTATGTATGAGGGCCAAAAGATCATTAGCTCTTTCACCTTTTCCTGTGAATGGAGACTTTGTCATCTTTCCAATTAAACAAGATCTGCATGTCTCATATGATTCATAATCAAAAGAGTCCAAGAGTCCATCTTTACGGAGTTTGGAAATGTGTTTCTCATTTATGTGGCCTAATCGACAATGCCAAAGGTAAGTTGGATTTAACTCATTAGGTTTCATCCTTTTAGTATTAATGTTATAAATAGGCATTTCAAGATCAAGGACATATAGTCCATTGTTCATTTGTGCAGTAGCATAAAATATATCTTTCAAATAAATTGAGCAACAATTGTTCTTTATTATAAATGAAAATCCAAACTTGTCCAAACAAGAAACGGAAATAATATTCCTGCTAATTGCAGGTACATAATAACAGTTCTCTAACTGAATTATTAAACCACTAGGTAAAGTCAATACATAAGTTCCTACGGCTAAAGCAGCAACCTTTGCTCCATTGCCAACTCGTAGGTCAATTACACCTTTTGCCAAATCTCTACTCCTTTTTATCCCCTGTACATTGGTACAAATTTGAGAACCGCATCCAGTATCTAATACCCATGATGCAGAAGTAGATAAATTAATTTCAATAACAAAAATACATGAAGTTGAAGTCTCTACTCCATTCTTCTTATCTTCCAGGTACTTTGGGCAGTTTCTCTTCCAGTGTCCGGTCTTACCGCAATGGAAGCAGGTGCCTTCCTTTGCTATGCCTCCACTAGGCTTCAAAGAAGCAACAGTGGGTTTGGGTTTGATAACTTCCTTGCTTTTCCCTTTATTACCCTGCTTGGTGGGTCTTTTGTTCCGTCTCTTTCCATTTCTGATCATTAGAATGGACTTCCCTTTTGACTTCAAATTCTGCTTAGAATTTCTTAACATGGCTAGCAGTTCAGGAAGATATTTGTCCATATCATTCATATTGAAATTTAGGACAAATTGACTGAATCTATCTGGAAACGATTGCAAGATCAAATCAGTGGCAAGTTCCTTTCCGAGGGGAAAACCCAACCTCTCAAGGTTTTCCACATACCTAATCATCTTGAGCACATGGGTACCTACAGGGCCTCCCTAAGCTAACTTGCCTTGAAAAAGGTTTTTTGAAACTTCAAACCTTTCATTCCTTGCTTGCTCTTGATAGAGCATCTTCAGGTGTTCGATCATATCGAACGCTGCCATGTTCTCATGTTGCTTTTGCAACTCTGAGTTCATAGTAGCTAGCATGAGACAAGCAATTTCATTGGCATCATCGACATGCTTCTTATAAGCATCTCTTTCTGCCTTAGGTGCAGAACTAGGAGGTTCCTCTTCAGGAACAGGTTTCTCCAAGACATACAGCTTTCTATCATGTTTGAGGACAATCCTCAGATTTCGGTGTCAATCCAGAAAATTTGTTCCAGACAATTTTTCCTTGTCAAGGATTGATCGCAAAATGTTGTTAGAGATGTTTGTTGTCATGGTAATATACATGAAAATAATGAAAATATAAGTATCAATAACATATTTAACTAGGCCTTTAATTAAATATGCTCCCACTATTTTACTCAAAACAAATGACCCTCACCATTTGATTCGGAAAATCCCGTTAGAAGATTTTCTAGTGGGTCGAGATCCACATTTCACTTTGTTTTAAGTCCGCGTAGGCGGATTACACAAAACTAGGTTATTTAGGTAGGAACTCCTTCCAATTGTATATAATACAACTCTCGAATATTTTAGTTGGGTGAATAACTCCTTATTCCAGTCCATCACATGGATCATTTCCAACTCTTGCTTCTAAACATATATAATCTTATTATAATTTGTTTAGTTAAGTTTGACCCATTGTTTTAGCAATTGGATATTACAATTATCCCATCGCATCTTACTAATATAGAACATGCACCTCGTGTAGGCGAAACCTACATTATCTGATACTAGTCTTGATGAGTGCTAAAACTTGGAAAGCATAAACTTAATATTTAATTTGAGGGAATTTGCAGTTATTCTGATCTCACCGACTTATTTATCATATAAATCGTCTCTCACATGCATCAACATACATTCACATGCATCAACATACATAATGAAACAGTTATGGCCCCTAGCGCAATTGTTCTCCCAAGCCAATGAGAGAACCTAAGCTAACCTAATAACGATCTAAGCTTCTCCAAGCAAGATCTTCAAGGTTGTCCTCATTTGATATTGAATTCTTCTCTTTCTTCATAACATTACATTACATAAAATAAACTCGTTTTACATACGAGGGAGTGAGATGAGAAAAGAAGTTACATTATGGGATTAAAAGAGAGGCACGACACGCAAGTCATATTTTAAAAACCCAAAACAAAATAAAGAAAAACTAAGGTCATAACTGATCACCATAAGACAATAATAATAAACACATTATTATTATTAATTTTAATTCTTTTAATTAATTAAAACCAAATTAAATTTCGGCGACCGATCACACCACGCAGAGTTAGTCGGGGGTCCGCTGCCCGGTCAGCGGGACGGGGGTTCCGCTGACTGGTCAGCAGACGGTGGTTCCGCTGACCGATCAGCGGATGGGGGTCAAGGGGGCAACGCCCCTGGCCGAAATTTTTAATGAACAATTCATTTGAAATCGACGTCGTTTTTCGCATCAACTCTTGCGCAGTCACAACCCTAATCGCATAACTCTTTGACAACACAACCCTTGTGCCGTCATTAACCTTAATGCACCAATTTCAGACCGTCAAACACACCTCGATTGTTAATTCAGTATGATTAATCAACACGTCATTGCTTCACCATACTAATGTCGGATCAAGAAGCAAACAACCATTGGTCGCTCAAAGGAAAACAACCATTAATTGTTTGAATGAACGAAACAGAAACAATATATCATATATACCGTATTTTGCATCAGGATTACTTATATCATATATATAACTTGATCGATCTCAATTGCATAACCTATGGACGATCGATGTATCACTGCTTCACCATACTAATGTCAGATTTCGAAGCATAGTCAACATCAATCATCCAAATCGTACACACATGATGCCAAATTTAATTACTCGTTTATTCTTTGATTCATTCTGTCTTTTAATCGTATTAGTACAGAAAATACAGAAAATAAACAGCTATCGGATACATGGTTTCGTAAGTGGCTCTGATACCACTGAAGGAGAAGAGCAATCCAAAGCGCAGCAGAATTTAAAATTTTCTCCTTTAGTGATCCTTGCGAATGGGCATGATCAGTGATAGAATCGTTACTCTTGTGGCGATTGTAACCTTTGATGCAGATCTACGGAGCGATCACGAACGTTACCAACGATGACAACGCCTCTACTCAGTCCACATGAACGGATTCCTTCAATCTCAATGCTAGCTACTACGAATGAAGGCTTTGAGTGTGTGTGTGTGTGTGTGTGTGTGTGTGAGAGAGAGAGAGAGAGAGAGAGAGAGAGAGAGAGAGAAAACGAAATTGCAACTGCACAAATGCTTCTGCACAAGGGTTCTATTTATAGAACCACTTGTGTGGGCTATGAGCTAAAAAGCCCACTTAAGTGTATGTGGCCCATATCTTATAATATGCCAAAATCACTTAAGCGCGTGGTACATTTGTTGGTGTAAGCCCTAGAGGCCAATACTTTTGGTACTTGTATCGAATTATTTATTAATAATAAAAGGCATTTTCTTTATTATGGTTGATTAATAAAGTCCCTGGAATAGATAGTCCGTTTAATGTATTAAGTGTGACTTAATCATGAGAGCACATTAAACATAAGGACATTATTCTTAAAGTATCCGTAGTCGAGTTTTAGTGTGAAGTGGGATAACATTAAAGCATTAAGACTATTATGTTTGTAAACTGATGATCACATCTCATGGATCATGGATAAAGAGTTATCAAGTCTTAAACATATGTATGAATATTAGGAGTAATATTTATACCAGATTGACCCGCTATGAGAATACTATATAGAAAGTTATGCAAAGTGTCATAAGTTATTCTCATGGTGATAATAGTGTATACCACTCTTCGACCTGAAACCACTATGGATCCTAGATGTAGAGTCGAGTGCTTTATTGTTGATCCAACATTGTCCGTAACTGGATAACCATAAAGACAGTTGATGGGTACTCCACAAAGCATGTTGAAGGACATGAGTGTCCTAGATGGAATTTGTCCATCCTGCGTAACAGGATAAATGTCTATGGGCCCAATATTGAACTGGACAAGGGTGACACGGTTTATACCTTGTGTTCAATATAAACATAAGGGCAAAGGGGTAATTATACACATAATTATTATCACAGGAGGTTTTGTCAGATCACATGACATTTTCGTGTCTTGGGTAGCAGTGATGTGTTGCTAGATACCGCTCACTGTTTATTATGTTAAATGCGTGATTTAATATAATTGCCAACGTCGCGAAAACCTACAGGGTCACACACAAAGGACGGATTGATGAGAAATAGAGTAACTAAGGAACACCGTAAGGTACGGTGCACTTAAGTGGGAGACGAAATATGGTAAGGTACCAAATACTTAAGTGATTTTGGCATATTATGAGATATGGGCCAAAATACACTTAAGTGGGCTTTTTAGCTTGAAGCCCACACAAGTGGTTCTATAAATAGAACCCCTTGGGTAGAAGCATTGTCACTCCACTCAGACTGAAATTCAAGTAGAGACTTGGAATTTCGTTTCCCTCTCTCTCTCTCACTCAAAGCCTTCATTCATAATATCTAGCACTGCGATTGAAGGAATCCGTTCGTGTGGACTGAGTAGAGACGTTGTCATCGTTTAACGTTCGTGATCGCTCCGTGGATTTGTATCCAAGGTTTTGATCGTTGCAAGAGATCTGCACCAAAGGTATGAATCGCCACAAGAGGTAACGATTCTATCACTGATCATGCCCATTCGTAAGGATCACTAAATGGAGAAATTTTTAAATTCCGCTGCGCCTTGGATGGCAATTCACCTTCAGTGGTATCAGAGCCACTTACGAAACCATGAATCTGATAACTGTTTTTGTTTTGTATTAATATGATTAAAGACATAACGAATCAAAGATAAAATTGAGATCGATCAAGTTACATATATTTGATATATGTAATCCTGATGCAAAATACATTATATATGATATAGTGTTCTCGTTTCATTCATTCAAACACTCAATGATTGTTTTCCTTTGAGCGATCAATGGTCATTTGCTTCTTGATCTGACATTAGTATGGTGAAGCAATGACGTGTTGATCAATCATACTGAATTAACAATCGAGATGTGTTTGACGGTCTGAAATTGGTGCATCAGGGTTAGTGACGACACAAGGGTTGTGTTGTCAGAGAGTTATGCGATTGGGGTTTGACTGCACAAGAGTTGTGCTTTCTAAACACTTTTTGGAACAGTGTTAACCGGTTAACGCGTATGGTTAACCGGTTAACGAAATACGAAATAATTTTTTTTGAGTTTTTCAACAGTGTTAACCGGTTAACGCATTTGGTTAACCGGTTAACGCAAGGCGAAAAACAGTTTTCCAAGACATTTTCAAACAGTGTTAACCGGTTAACGCATTTGGTTAACCGGTTAACGCAAGGTAGAAAACAATTTTTTTTCAGATTTCAAACAGTGTTAACCGGTTAACGCATATGGTTAACCGGTTAACGCAAGGAAATTTTCACCCGTTCGGCTAACTCAGTGCTTTAAAAGTATCAAGTGTTGATACGAAAAGCGACATCGATTTTAAATATATTGTTCATTAAAATGCGGTGATCGGTCATCGAGATTTAATTTGATTTTAATTAATTAAAGGAATTCATAATAATAATAAAGTATTTATTATTGTCTTGTGGTGATCGGTTATGGCCTTAGTCTTCTTTTATTTTGTTTTGGGTTTTAAAATACGACCTGCGTGTCGTGCCTCTCTCTTTATCTCCCAAATGTAACTTATTTTCTCATCTCACTCCCTCGTATGTAAAACGAGTTTCTTTTGTAATGTAATGATATGAAGGAAGCAAAGAAGTCAGTGCCAAAGGAAGACAACCTTGAAGATCTTGCTTGGAGAAGCTTAGATCGTTGTAGGTTAGCTTAGGTTCTCTTATTGGCTTGGGAGAACAATTGCGCTAGGGGTCATAACTGTTTCATTTTGTTTGTATGTATGTTGATGCATGTGAATGTATGTTGATGCATGTGAGAGACGGTTTATATGATAAACAAGCCGGTGAGATAAAAAAAATTGCAATTCCCTCAAATTAAATATTAAGTTTATGTTTTCCAAGTTTTAACACTCATCAAGACTAGTAATGGATAATGTAGGTTTCGCCTACGCGAGGTGCATGATCTATATATTAGTAAGGTGCGATGGGATAATTGTAATATCCAACTGTTAAAACAATGGGTCAAACTTAACTAAACAAATTATAATAAGATTATATATATGTTTAGAAGCAAGAGTTGGGAATGATCCATATGATGGATTGGAATAAGGAGTTATTCGTCCAACTGAAATTTTCGAGAGTTGTATGAGATACAATTGGAAGGAGTTCCTACCTAAATAACCTAGTTTTGTGTAATCCGCCTACGCGGACTTAGAACGAAGTGAAATAGGGATCTCGACCCACTAGAAAATCTTCCAACGGGATTTTCCGAATCAAATGATGAGGGTCATTTGTTTTGAGTAAAATAGTGGGAGCATGTTTAATTAAAGGCCTAATTAAATATGTCAATGATACTTATATTTTCATTAATCCTTATGTAGATAACCATGACAGCAAACACCTCTAACAACATCTTGCGATCAATCCTTGTTAAGGAAAAATTGTCTGGGACAAATTTTCTGAATTGGCACCGAAACCTGAGGATTATCCTCAAACATGATAAAAAGCTGTATGTCTTGGAGACACCTGTTCCTAAAGAGGAACCTCCTAGTTCTGCACCTAAGGCAGAAAGAGATGCTTATAAGAAGCATGTCGATGATGCCAATGAAACTGCTTGTCTCATGCTAGCTACCATGAACTCAGAATTGAAAAAGCAACATGAGAACATGTCAGCGTTCGATATGATCGAACACCTGAAGATGCTCTATCAAGAGCAAGCAAGGCATGAGAGGTTTGAAGTTTCAAAAGCCCTTTTTCAAGGCAAGTTAGCTGAGGGAGCCCCTGTAGGTCCCCATGTACTCAAGAAATTAGGTATGTGGAAAACCTTGAGAGATTGGGTTTTCCCCTCGAAAAGGAACTTGCGACTGATTTGATCTTGCAATCGTTTCCAGATAGTTTGAGTCAATTTTTCCTAAATTTCAATATGATTGATATGGATAAATCTCTTCCTGAACTGCTCGCCATATTAAGAACTGCCGAGCAGAATCTGAAGTCAAAAGGGAAGTCCATTCTGATGATCGGAAATGGAAAGAGACAGAACAAAAGGCCCACTAAGAAGGGTGATAAAGGGAAAGGCAAGGAAGTTGCCAAACCCAAACCCACCGTTGCTGCTTTAAAGCCTAGTGGAGGCATAGCAAAAGAAGGCACCTGCTTCCATTGCGGTAAGACCGGACACTGGAAGAGGAACTGCCCAAAGTACCTGGAAGATAAGAAGAATGGAGTAGAGACTTCAACTTCATGTATTTTTGTTATTGAAATTAATTTATCTACTTCTGCATCATGGGTATTAGATACTGGATGCGGTTCTCAAATTTGTACCAATGTACAGGGGATAAAAAGGAGTAGAGATTTGGCAAAAGGTGTAATTGACCTACGAGTTGGCTATGGAGCAAAGGTTGCTGCTTTTGCCGTAGGGACTTATGTATTGACTTTACCTAGTGGTTTAATAGTTCAGTTAGAGAATTGTTATTATGTACCTGCAATTAGCACGAATATTAATTCCGTTTCTTGTTTGGACAAGTTTGGTTTTTCATTTATAATAAAGAACAATTGTTGCTCAATTTATTTGAATGATATATTCTATGCTACTGCACAAATGAACAATGGACTATATGTCCTTGATCTGGAAATGCCTATTTATAACATTAATACTAAAAGGATGAAACCTAATGAGTTAAATCCAATTTACCTTTGGCATTGTCGATTAGGCCACATAAATGGGAAACGCATCTCCAAACTCCATAAAGATGGACTCTTGGACTCTTTTGATTATGAATCATATGAGACATGCAAATCTTGTTTAATTGGAAAGATGACAAAGTCTCCATTCACATGAAAAGGTGAAAGAGATAATGATCTTTTGACCCTCATACATACTGATGTATGTGGACCACTGAACATGCCAGCCAGAGGAGGTTTTTATTACTTCATCACATTTACTGATGATTTTAGTAGATATGGTTATGTGTATTTAATGAAACACAAATCATAGTCCTTTGAAGAGTTCAAGGAATTCAAGAATGAAGTACAAAACCAACTAGGTAAGAATATTAAAACTCTTCGATCAGATCGAGGTGGTGAGTATTTAAGCCTAGAGTTTGATGACCATCTGAAAGAGTGTGGGATCCTATCCCAACTTACTCCTCCCGGAACACCCCAAGATAATGGTGTATCTGAGAGAAGAAATCGAACCCTGTTAGACATGGTCCGATCCATGATGAGTCACACCAATCTTCCAAACTCCTTTTCAGGACATACACTATTGACATCAGCTTACACACTTAACCGTGTTCCATCCAAAAGGTTGAAAAGACACCATATGAGATATGGAGTGGTAAGAAACCACATATGTCTTACATGAAGATTTGGGGTTGCGAAGTTTATGTGAAACGACAAATTTCAACTAAGCTTGAGCCTAAATCTGACAAATGCTTATTTATGGGGTATCCTAAAGAAACAAGAGGGTATTACCTCTACAATCCTCCAGATGGCAAAGTGTTTGTCACTCGAATTGGAGTTTTCCTGGAAAGGGATTTTATTTCCAAAGGAATCAGTGGGAGGAAAGTATAGCTTGAAGAAATTCAAGAATCACAAAGCATCGATACACCTATGGAGGAATTAGAGCAGGAAACACAACTAGTTGTGTAAGAGCAACCTGCTCAAGTAGAACAAGACCAGCGTAGGTCAGGCAGGATACGTCACCTACCTGAGATATATGGATATCTGATCAAGGTGATGTATTACTCATGGATTCATCAAAAACAAAGATGAGCCTTGTGTCTACAAGAAGGTTAGTGGGAGCATGATCGTTTTCTTGATGTTATATGTAGATGACATATTACTCATTGGAAACGATGTCCCTACCTTGCAACGAGTAAAGTCTTGGTTGGGGAAATGCTTTTCTATGAAGGACCTAGGTGAAGCATCCTATATATTAGGAATCAGAATCTATAGAGATAGATCACAAAACTGCTTGGCCTAAGTCAGAGTACATACGTAGACAAAGTGCTGAGACACTTTAATATGCATGATTCCAATGGTTATGTGTTTTTGCTTAAATGGTGGCACTGTGAGCTAGAAAAGTTCAAAGCAAGATACAGTTGTTGATTCTACAACCGAGGCCGAGTATATTGTTGCCTTAAGTGCAGCAAAGGAAGCTGTTTGGATCAATAAGTTCATTAGTGAACTTGGCATAGTCCCTAGCATTGTGGATCCCATTGGTCTCTACTATGATAACAATGGTGCTATCGTACAAGCTAAGGAGCCTAGATCTCACCAACGATCCAAACACATACTTAGGCGTTATCATCTCGTTCGAGAGATAATGGATAGAGGAGATATGAAAATATGTAGAGTACCTACACTTGACAATATTGCTGACCCACTAACAGAGCCTCTTGCGTAGCAGAAGCATGATGGCCATACAAGATCAATGGGCATAAGGGGTATGCCTGATTGGCTCGAGTGCTAGTGGGAGATTGTTGGTGTAAGCCCTAGAGGCCAATACTTTTGGTACTTGTATCGAATTATTTCTTAATAATAAAAGGCATTTTCTTTATTATGGTTGATTAATAAAGTCCCTGGAATAGATAGTCCGTTTAATGTATTAAGTGTGACTTAATCATGAGAGCACATTAAACATAAGGACACTGTCATACGGTGAACTGGACTTTTTGTGTGTTTTTAATCGCAATGTCGCGGTTAGCAAGAGTCGCCACCGACTTTTCTTTTATCCAATAAGGAAAGGTGGAAAAGAACAGGAAAGACCTTAATTTAGATTCTTAGGTTCGGGAGGTACATTATACAAAGGGAAGGTGTTAGCACCCTTTGTATCCATGGTTATCCATGGGCTCTTAATTGCTCAATCATTTATGTTTTTCTAGTTTGAAAAAGTGGTTGAGAAATGTGTAGGAAATGTTTTGAAAAGGAGAATTTAACTTTGTAATGATTCTTGAATGAATGTATACAAAGTGGTTATCTCGTTTAGTTTTGAAAATAGTTTAGAAAAATATAACTCGACAATGATTCTAGTGCGAATGTATGCCAAGTGGTGATTTTCTAATGGAGGTTTTGAAAGGTGTAAGGTGTGAAAAGTAGTTTTAGGTTATGAATGAGCAATTAAGGGTTATACCTGTCCGAGGTCTTTCCGGGCATTTCCTATCCTTATGAGGGTAAAACTGTCCTTACAATTGAGAAGTAAGTAGTTTTATCCTTTGGATGTAGAAGGGTCATCGTAGGGTCATCGGCTGGTCATCGAAGGCAACAGTAGTGAGGGTACCTTAGCATTCGAAGGGACTATCATCATTTAGCCATAGGCTACACCGAAGGGTCATCGAGGGACAAAATCGTACTTTCGAAGGCAACATCCGAGGGACCATGATTTATTTTATGATGATTTAACCGAGGGGCCATTGCTAAGTGTATCCCCACATTCGCGGGACATGACCGTATTACGTAATCGTGGGGTAACAAAGAGAGGTCCGATATCATTTATTTAAAGTCCATGTTTTAACGTTCATTAGGTAATTACGATGAATCTCCATATTAAAATCAACACATTAAAATCAATACATTAAAAATTAATACATTAAAATTAATTAGGCAATCAATATGAATCTTCACATTAAAGTGAAGCAATTTAGAATCCATCTCTACGAAGGTCTCCCACACGTAAAGTGGAGTACCTAGCCGGCCGCCTTATTGAAGATATGGAAGCCTTTACACCATTCAACACACGGGTTAGAGCATTGAGATAAAGTATGATTTGACAATTGCACCATAAGATAAACAATAACAGTTATAAGTTCAGGCCAAATGATGCAAAATCGTAATTAGATAAGCATAAGATAGAACAGCAAAGAGACAAAGCAGCCACTGTCTCGTTCGCCTCTGCTTCGCCTAGCGAAGGCTCAGCGAATGCTCGCTGCAGGCTCGCTTAGCGATGAGCTAGCGAGCGGCCACGGGTTTGGAGTTTGACAGCAGCATGACTTCCGAAAACCTGCACTCTTATGGCATTTGATCACAGGCATAGCATAGACAATTATACATGATGCTCATACTTAGATTCACATACGAAATCGAATTACATATCAAAACTTTAATCGGAATGCATCATGTATGTGAAGAATATCAATTGGAAACGTAAAACAGCGATGATACGCAAACCTGTGTGCAATTGCGATATTGAAAGGGACTGATTGCTTGGAGGCGGCGGTAGTTTCGGCGCGGAGGGGCTGTCTTCAGGTTAGCAGGGTTTTTTGCACCAGGGTTTCCGTCCTTCGTCTTGGTCTCTCCGTCTCGGTGTCCGTCCGTCTATCTCCCTATGTGTCTGTGAAGAGCTGGTATTTATAGTAGTAGAGGTGACCTAATGGGCTTAAAATGAGGTCCAAAACTTCAGATTTTCGCAAGCTTCGCTAGGCGAAGGAATTGCTCGCCTAGCGAGCAAGCTAGTTTTGGGCTTTTTTCTGGATCTGATGCTTCGCTGGGCGAGTGTCATGATAAAGTGTTCGCTAGGCGAAGGAATTGCTCGCCTAGCGAGCAAGCTAGTTTGGGCCACTTCGGGATTAGGCCTGTTGTGAGCTGGGCTTTTGTTCATTTGATATCAGTGCCTTGCAGAGCAAGTCGGAGGGTCTTGAGGGATGCTTTGAAAGATGCCTTGTAATATCAACGGGCAAATTTTGGGGTATGACAGCTGCCCCTGTTCAATATTCTTGAACCGAGAGAGTAGAATGGTATGTGCCGTTTCGTGGTCTGGAGGTGAAAGATTATTGAACACCAGAATGCCCAAAAAATTTGCGCTTGTCAATCAGGAGCTAGTCTTGATGGAGATGGGCTTAGAGATGCCATCCTGGAAGTTTGATGACGAGCTTCCGATTGTGCCGTACGTTAGACGATGTCTGAAGCCATGGATGTCATACCGGGTCATACGCTAGATCGTATAGTGAATCATCCATCATGCTGTTGACTTCGCTGGGGAGTCAGAGCATGCTATATACTGCTGGGGATAAGGGATCAGAATGGATCATACACTGGACCGTATCTGAATACCAGAGTGAGCTGTTCGTTAGGCGAATGACTTTGTCGAGGATGAAAAATCAGAACGGATCGTACCCTAGATCGTCTCTGAGTTGAAGATCCAAATGGGTCGTATGTTAGACCGTATTGGAATTGCTAGATGAGTCGTCCGTTAGGCTGTGTCTGATGATGAAAGGGGGTAGTCGTACGCTAG
The DNA here is from genome assembly GCF_024323335.1 of Lathyrus oleraceus. Classification (NCBI taxonomy): domain Eukaryota; kingdom Viridiplantae; phylum Streptophyta; class Magnoliopsida; order Fabales; family Fabaceae; genus Lathyrus; species Lathyrus oleraceus. The sequence goes on along the minus strand of NC_066584.1, from coordinate 463,672,398 downwards.
ACTACAATTCAGAAATGTACCTGTCACTAGGTAGCATCTGAGCAGATGAAGGTCTAACTTGGTCGTACATTAAACCATATCTGAGCAGAATGAGCCGTCCATTGGGCTGAATCTGCTGAAGAGGGAGTAGTCATATACCAGACTACCATTCAGAAATGTACCTGTCCTAAGGTAGCATCTGAGTAACAGAATGAGCCGTCCATTAGGCTGAATCTGCTGAAAAGGGAGTAGTCGTATACTAGACTACCATTCAGAAATGTACCTGTCCTAAGGTAGCATCTGAGTAACAGAATGAGCCGTCCGTTAGGCTGAATCTGCTTAAAAGGGAGTAGTCGTATACTAGACTACCATTCAGAAATGTACCTGTCCTAAGGTAGCATCTGAGTAACAGAATGAGCTGTCCATTAGGCTGAATCTGCTGAAAAGGGAGTAGTCGTATACTAGACTACCATTCAGAAATGTACCTGTCCTAAGGTAGCATCTGAGTAACAGAATGAGTCGTCCGTTAGGCTGAATCTGCTTAAAAGGGAGTAGTCGTATACTAGACTACCATTCAGAAATGTACCTGTCCTAAGGTAGCATCTGAGTAACAGAATGAGCCGTCCATTAGGCTGAATCTGCTGAAAAGGGAGTAGTCGTATACTAGACTACCATTCAGAAATGTACCTGTCCTAAGGTAGCATCTGAGTAACAGAATGAGCCGTCCGTTAGGCTGAATCTGCTTAAAAGGGAGTAGTCGTATACTAGACTACCATTCAGAAATGTACCTGTCCTAAGGTAGCATCTGAGTAGATGAAGGTCTAACTTGGTCGTACATTAAACCATATCGGAGTTGGTTGAAAGTCAGAATGGATCGTACGTTAGACCGTATCTGAGCTGAAGGTCCAAATGGGTCGTACGTTAGACCGTATTGGAGTTGCAGAATGAGCCGTACGTTAGGCTGTATCTGCTAGTATTTGTATATGTTGTATTTGCAATGAATGTCTGGGATGTACTTATAGATGCCTTCGTTAGGAAGATGTCAGAATGAATGTTGACACGGAGTATATCTGAAAGATGTATCTGAAGAAGAAAGTAGTCGTACGCTAGACTACACCTCGGAATGTACCGTACGCTAGGCAGCATCTGAGGATCTGAGTATCCAAATGGGTCGTACGTTAGACCGTATTGGAGTTGCAGAATGAGCCGTACGTTAGGCTGTATCTGAAAAGGGGTCAGAGCGGATCGTACGCTAGATCGCGTCTGAGTTGAAGATCCAAATGGGTCGTACGTTAGACCGTATTGGAGTTGCAGAATGAGCCGTACGTTAGGCTGTATCTGAAGAAGAAAGTAGTCGTACGCTAGACTACACCTCGGAATGTACTGTACGCTAGGCAGCATCTGAGGATTTGAGTATCCAAATGGGTCGTACGTTAGACCGTATTGGAGTTGCAGAATGAGCCGTACGTTAGGCTGTATCTGAAAAGGGGTCAGAACGGATCGTACGCTAGATCGCGTCTGAGTTGAAGATCCAAATGGGTCGTACGTTAGACCGTATTGGGGTTGCTGAAAGCCAGAATGGATCGTACGTTAGACCGTATCTGAGCTGAAGGAGTCATATGTTGGGCTGAATCAGAATGAACCATCCGTTGGGCGGTATCTGATGATATTTGTTGTATTTGTAGTGACTATCTGGGGTGGGCTTAGAGATGCCACTGTAACACCTCAAAATTTGCCCTCTTCTCTTGGGACTAGCATTATCATATTGCATACATTTTTAGGTCATTAGGCATTGCATATTGCATATCATGTGGTTACATTGTGCAAGCTATCTTCCCAAGTCTTGATCAGAAGATGGGAAAGTCAAAGTGCAAGCCTAGGGTTTTATTGACTGATCATTGGCCATCTGAGGATTGGGCTGTGAATTAGGGTTTTATGATTCTCCAAAGGATATTGGTCTTCATCTTGTTTGAAATGATACATCATCATCATCATGATTGGATGTCATCAGAAGATTGAGGAAGATTCCTTGAGATTAGGGTTTTGACCACTGGTCAACCCTAATCAGTTGCATTGGGCCAATCAGGGCTTAATCAGGAGATGGGGTTTGTGATGGTTATGGGGTTCATTATGTGATTTTATGGAGATAATTGAGGTTAGGGTTTCACCCTTGAGCCATTTCAGTTGAAGATTGGGGCTCAGATTGATCTATGCATTGCCTGATTCATCTATCAGTTAAAAAAGTCAACTGTGGTCAACTGTACATGATCTGATGGATTTGGAGGTGGAAATGAGTTGGATACACTTCATTCATGTTGGAACAAGTGTTATTTGACATCTCAAAGCTTAAGAATGGAGAAAATCAAGTCAGAACAAAAACTGCCAAAAATAGAAAGTGACTTGTAATTGAAGTTTCCAAAAATGGAAAGTTTTTGACCTCAAAACCACGTGCCCAAGGAAACTTCAAATGGAAATTTGTTCAACATGAAAGTTGTAGATCTTGTTCTCACCTTTCCAAAAAGTCCAAGAACTTGAAAATCCCATGTATGGTTGGAAAGTTATGGCTCAGTGAAATTCAAAAATGACCCATAATCAGGAGGCCATAATTTCCACATGGTTTGTCCAAATTGCAAGTTCTTTATATGCACAAACTCCATTTGACATGTACTTTCATGGTGCATAATTGGATTTTCTCAAAAGTGGCCAATGCAAAAAGTCAAATTTCAACTGGACAGTTAAAATGGACCAGGGGCAAAATTGTCCAACTTGTGAAATAATTGGAATTTTTGAGTGGGGATTTTTGCTACACCTCACAAATGGTATTTGAAACTTGTTGGAATCATCATAACATGGCTAGGCTTCATGGTTTGGAAATTGGCTTGTAAAATGAACTTGCAAAAATGGACAAAATGCCATTCACATGTGATTTTCCAAAATACACATCCAATGAGAGTGAAACAAGTTGCAACAGCTCACACATGTCATTTAGAGAGTGTGTGAGCTGTCCATGAGGTGGCAATGAGCTGGCATGGGAAATTCCAATTTTGCCCTTACTTGAAATTAACACTTATGCTAATCATTTCCAATTGGTTAATTAGTGTGATTAAGTGGTAATTAAGCTTGAGTATATAATCCTAATCATCATCTAATCATAACAGAATAACACACTTCTCAAGATCAGATCCAAAAACCCTCCACATTCTCTCAAATTCCTCAAGAACACCAAAACCAAAATTCACCAAATCTTCATCAATTTTTGATCAAACTCGAAATTTCTTGTTGCATTGATCTTCAATCATCACATACTCCATCTGTTTTTGCATTTCATCATCCAATTCGCACCAAAACTCCACTGTACAAGAATGCATCGTCTATGGCAAATCAAGATTGCAAGCACTAGGAGCTGTTATAGTTGAACCGGATTACATCATTCACCTTCTGGAAGATTATACTCCATCTGTTTGAGGAGAAAACGCACGAATTCATCTAATTCACCACTGCCATTGCCAGGTTTTCAATTTTTCGAAATTCACGATTTGCTCAATTGTTGTATGCGTATCGTAGTGTGTTTGATGTAGTTTATCATGCTAGGCTTGGTTTGTGAAACGATGAACTATAGGTTGAGAAATCTGAACTCGAAGCTTTGAATGTGAAACTTTATTCGATCGATCCGTGAGCTGTGTTAGGAGTTAGGTGGAATTAGTTACGTAGGTGAGATGTACATGGTGAGACGATTCCAACGGATATTAGTTTGCGCAATTTGGTGATGAAATGATTGAAACTGGTTTTGAGATGGAAGTTGAAGCGCGGCGAAGAAGAAGATGATTTCCTGGAAAAAAGCCATTTGATCCGTGTTTTCTGTTTGAAATTTTGAATCCGCCGTTTCCCGCGCCACTGTTTATGATATTACCATTATGCCATTAATGAAAACCAACTTAATTATATTAATTCATAAAAATTGTTAAAAAATCATAAACATCTTAGAAAATTCACCAAAAATTGATAAAAAATCAGAAAAATGTAGGAATTTTTGTGTTGACTTCCTTGTTGATTGTAGAATTTGTTTGACCTATTGATTGAAGTTGTGCATGGTAATATTTGTGTTTGACCTAGGGTTGATTAACATGTGTGCATTTTTGATACATTTTTCCATTTTGATTGTGAAATCCTCATGCTCTAAAATAAATGCTTGAAAATTTTTGTGGTGATTATAGACACATCAATGGAGATTTACATGTGCATTTCATGAATTTTTGATACCTGGTCATTGAGATGTGAATTTTTGAACTTAGGTGTGACAATGTGTGTCACACCTCATTATGTCAATTTGCTGGATTTTTTTGAGTGACCTATACTTGTTGGATTAATGTGAAATTTTGCATGATGGTTCATTAACATGTTAAGATGCTATATGAATTTTTGTGGAATTTTATGTGGCATTTTCAATTTGATTGCTATTTTTCATCTCTGTTGGTCAAATGTGCAAGTTCATGTGACATAGGTTGGTAGATTTAATGTGAAATGCTCATATGGTATTGAATGATCATGAAATTTGGTATGAATGTTATAGACACATGATGGAACATCCCTGTTTTGGTCTCATCCATTTCTTTATTGTCTTCATGGATTTATGAATTTTTGAAATGGAAGCATGTGTTGATGTTGTAATTTGGAGCATGTAATTGTGTCTGTTTTTGTTGATTTTCATTGACATAGTTCCCTTGGTCCAATTAGGCTAAAATTTGACATGATAGACCTTGAGTATCCCCTGTTTAGGTGTAAATTATTTGAGAATTTTTAGAATTGTTCTGATATGGAATTGAATGCAATAGTTCTGTTTGGATGTTTGGTGTTCCATTTGAACTAGTTTGCCTTGTTTTGTGCATGAAATAAATATAATGAAGAATATGGACATGGGACTAATTGTGTTGGCTTTTGTTTGACATTAATTTGACTTTGGTTGGATATCCCTTGCTGTTTAGGAATTTTTCTTGCCTTTGGACCCTAGGCTTGGCCTAGTGGTCTAGTTTCTAACATTTGATTGATTTTTCAGGATGAAAAGGTGCAATGTGTATGGAGAATGATCCAAGTCAATTCAATTGATGTTGTTTGATGTTTGTACAATAACATAACTTTGTTTTGTAGGTTGTGAAGATTGGGCTTGAGCTCATAGCTTGCTTTGTTGTGCATTAGTTTGTATAGTCTGACTGATTAATACTTGCTGTTTATTTTTGTCTGTCTGAGTACTAACTGTGTTTGACTGTTTCCAGGTACTTTTAGTTGCTCAGTTCCTTGTGAACTTTTGCTTTGCTTTGCTTAAGCAACTTGCATTGAGGTATAACTTCCTAACTTCATGTAGTCTGGAGACCCGGTCTGTTATTTGGCCGGGCAAATAAATGTCTGAAGTCCTCCTTAAGAGGCAATGATTGTGGTTGTTTAAAATTGTGCCTAAGCAGGTAAAGTCCTTAATCAAGGAAATTGGTGGAAGGTAGGGATATGCAATCTATCCCCCACTATTCAGTTGAGTCTTCTCCTTGCTCCCATTACATGGTTGTAGCATTGAGATCACAAGCCCAAGATCTTGTGCAGTGCACATTGTGTCAGAGTCTCTGAGTATAGAAGGGTTCCCCCATTCTGGACCCATGCTCATTTGTCAGAAGCTCTCCCTGGTTAGGGATAAGAGCTGTGAGGTCTGATCCTCACTTCATCCTTTCATCTGCTTCACCTTAGCCTCGTAATGGCAAGGTTAAGAGCAAACACAGCCCGTACAGACGACTTGCTGAGGCAGTCAAACCTATTGTGTGAGCCACTTGTTTGGTTATAGTGCGTGCTATGTGGATATCTATTTGAGATGCTTGTTCTCATTGGATGTATGCTTGAATTATTCTGTATGCTTGTGTGCTTGCTTCTTTCCTGGATAGGAGTAGTTTGCTTATGCAAGTAGGATAGAAAACCGAACTTAGGGTAAACGATGCATGACAACACTAGGCTCGAGTCCAGCTCCCTAGTAGTGTGTCTTTCCCTGGTTTCTGGCTGAAATCTTTTTCCCTTTCAGGGGAACTACATCGCCCTGATCCTCGTTCCAGACGAGGTATGTAGGCAGGTGGTCGTGCGAGACCACTCCGGGCAACCTTTTTCTTTTTTGCGTGCGTTTACTTGTTATCTGACTGTGTGTTTGGTTCGGATGCCGACGTAAGCCCAGTAATTGGCTGTCGGGCTCCACGTTTGCCGTTTTGAGTGTGTTTTGGGTTCGGATGCCGACGTAAGCCCAGTGATTGGCTGTCGGGCTCCACATTTGCCCTTTTGATTGTGTTTTGGTTCGGATGCTGACGTAATTCCATCTAGTGGTTGTCGGGCTCCCTGTTTGCCATTTGTTTGTGCGTTTTGTGTTGTTTGGCGTGCGTAAGCCGAACTACAGTGGCTCTGATTCTTGTTCCAGACAAGATATGTAGGCATAAGGTGCGATACCTTATCGAGCCCGTTTCTCCTAACCCCACCTGCGTTCCCTGTGTGTGTGTGTGATGTTTAGCAACCTTTTCTTTATTTTAGAACGTGGATCCCGTCGAGTACGACGGACGTGAGGGGTGCTAATACCTTCCCCTTGCGTAACCGACTCCCTTACCCTTTCTCTTTGGTCGCAAGACCATTTCCTTTCCAGGTTTCTCTGAGCGTTTCCTTTCCCTATCTTGGGATAAATAACGCGCAGTGGCGGCTCTGTGTTGTGTTTTTATTTGAGCTTCGCCGGTTGATTTTTCGCAGGATGCGACAGCTGGCGACTCTGCTGGGGAATGCGGATGTAGACCTGTGCTGGTCCATCGTCCCTAAGCGAGTCTTTCCTAGCGTTCTAGGATTAGTTTAGGTTGCTTGTTGTGTGATTTATTGCATTTATTATTCTAACCAGTGTATATATTTGCATAAATATTTGCATGCATCATACTATCATGTTGTCGTCCTCTATGCAGGTGGTTCCTCTGTGTGGGGTGGGTGTTCTGAGTGGGGCTAAAACCCAGGCCCGAGTATACACCTAGGACTAGTGTGGTCTCATGTTCCTCATTTGCTGGATCAGCATATTGTTGCAACGTGACATACCACAAGCCAGACGAGGTTCATTTGATAGTGCTTTCCTCTGTGGGGTACTCCACTTTGGTTGAGTTACTTCATCTGAACTATTGACTCTGGTGACCGATCATTTCCCGGATCTTTGGTTTAGACGATCTCAGGAGAGTTGCAATGGCACACCCGAAAGGGCAAACTCATTGAGTATCTCTGCCCGATTGTCGAGACTATTGTCCGCCTTAGGATGACCTGTTTAGAATTTACCTGTGAGGGGAGGGTGATTCTTTCAGATGCATGTTCAGATGGTGACTTTGATGGTGACTAATTGTTCCGTGGATCAGAGTCCTATTTATAAGTCGGATTTATGGCCGTTTATTTCTGAGACGCCGGAGTGCTGTCCGTGATTTATCAGCGGGGATCCGTTTATTTCAGGATTCCCCGGGCCGAGTTATTTATCAGTGGGGATCCGTTTATTTCAGGATTCCCCGGGCCGATTCAGATGTTGTGGGTATCTGCTCAGAGTTTTGTCTGGTGATGATGATGATGTATCTGTCTTCCGTTTATTTCGGAACCCTTGAGTTGGATTTGTGGTTACATTTTCGCCTTCAGATGGTTGTGATCAGTTCAGAGATCCGAGCTGTGGTTCAGGGCAACAGATGATCAGATGACTTGGAGGATGGCAATGCATTGCATTCATTCATCAACATCATTACATTTTGCATTTACCTGCATCTAACACATGTTTATCCATATGCAGGGACATTTTTGATCGAGATCCTGGTTGAGAGACTTTCTGCTAGAAATGAGAACCGGCTTGAAGCATGATGTTGTCTACAGTTTCTTCAACCCAGAGATTGATGAGTTGAGAGACATGATTGCATTGATTACACCTGACCATGTGGGGATGTTCAGGGAGTCATACGGTAGTATCCTGAAGATGGTTTTCAGGCTCACTGACAGTGACAGAAGCGCCATTCATACTCTTCTCCAGTTCTATGACCCGGGGCTGAGATGCTTTGTATTTCCGGACTATTTGTTGGGACCTCTGATGGAGGATTATGCTAGCATCCTGGGTGTTCAGATCCGCGATCAGATTCCTTTTTGTGCTATTAGGAGAGAGCCTGACGTCCTTGGGATTTCCCGTGCTCTTTATTTGAGTCCGGAAATAGTCAAAGAGGGTTTGAAGGAGAAAGGAAAGTTACCAGGTTTTCACTTGAGTTTCTTGGAGGCTAATGCCAAGGAACATGCTGCTATGGGTAACTGGAAGACGGTTTGTGCTCTGACCGCTGTGAGCATATATGGGATTGTTCTGTTTCCTAATCAGAAGAATTTTGTGGACCATAATGCTATCAGATTGTTCATGCAGAGGAACCCTATTCCTACTCTGATCGGAGATGTTTACTACTCGGTGCATAACAGGAATGAGAAGAGGCGTGGTGGTTTGATCAAATGCTGTTCTCAGTTGCTCTTCCGATGGTTTATGGGGTATTTGCCTTCTCGAGGTGCCTTTGTTCAGATTGATCCCAGTATCAAGTGGTCCTTCAGGTTGATGGGTTTGCGGGCTGATGATATTGCTTGGACTCATAATGGTTTGGCTGGTCGAGACTTTATATGCAGTTGTGGGAGTTTACCTAATGTGCCTTTGGTGGGAGTTCAGGGTTGCATTAATTACAACCCGACGATTCTCAGGAGACAGATGGGGTTTGCTGTAGAGGGTCCTCCTCTCGGGCGAAAGATTCAGGAGTCCCTCTATTTCCCGATCGATGGTAACCAGACCAAGCTGAGGCAGGTATTGGATGAGTGGCGAAATATCCAGAGGAAGGGTAAGGTCCCTTATGGTAAAGTCAACAATCGGTATTTTCCACTATTTGAAGATTGGTTGCGGAAAAGAATCGAGGTTACACATTTACCATTTCCTGGAGGTGATCCTGTATGTCCTGGGATCGAGGGACCAAGTTCTTCTGTCAGTATGGAAGAATTCATTGAGATGAAGAGGGCCAGAGATCAGCTACTTGCAGAGAAAGTTGAGTTGGAGAGAAGTGTTGCTCGGTTTCAGGCAGCTAATCAAGAGATCAAAGTGAAGATGGAAGATCAAGACAAGCGACATGCCTTGGAAGCCAAACGCTTTGAGATGGATACGGCCTACTATGGGAAGATCAGCCAAGCTTTAGCATCATCCAACAGGGAGCACGACATCACCAAGGAGAAGCTGTTCAGAGCGTCACAGGTCATTGAGGATGAGAAGAGGAGGCAAGTCCTTGTCCGAGATCAGAGGGATGCTAGAGCTCGAGTTCTGGCTGCAGAGTGGGAAGCGGAGAAAGCAAAGATCAGGGCTGAGAGAGATCACTACATGGCTGAGAGAGATCACTACTTCAGGCAAATGAAGATTCATCAGAAGGAAGTTGGAAGACTGCAGCAGGAGAACACCGAGCTCAGGTTCGCCGCAGAGTTCGCAAAGATGGTTGATGATATAGGGCCATCTGGGGGACCCTCATCCAGTTAGATCTTTCATTTGTGTTGGATTACCGTCAGGCTTGTTGACGGAATTCACTTGCTTGTATTTCTTTCCCTGATTCTGGAGGATTGTATCTGATTTTATCTGATTTGATGTATGACTATGGCACTGTTTGTGCACTTTTGGCTATGTGATAGTTATTTTTTCAGTCAGTGATTGATCTTCAAGCTTTATTTGCTTTACCGTATGCACTCGCACAAGCACACACATGGTTGGAGGTATCATGCTAAATCATATCTTCGATCTGCACGATGAAATTGAATGCTGAATGTCAGAATATTGTCGCCGGATTATTATTTGTCTCAATGAAGCCAGGATCAAGAGACAAAGTGTTCCTCATGTGGATGGACATTGCATTCATGCATAATAACTTGTTTTTTGTTTTGCAGGTGTCAGTTTCTAACCTATTTTGATTGACGCAGGAAGGATGAATCCGCCCAACGCCGATATCCTCGAGCTGAAAGAGATGGTGAGGGATTTGTTCTGTGTTGTGCAAGGGCTTGCCTTGGGGCAGAAAGCCATGGCCGAGAGATTAGAAAGGATTGAGGGCTGGATGATCAAGGAGAAAGTTCAGGGAAAAGTTCCGACATCCGAAGTAACAAATCCCTCTGGCTCTGTGGTGAAGAAATCCCTTGACCGTGGTCAGCCCAAGAAGAAGGTTGAATCAGGTGGTGTGCAGACTAAAAGAGAATGCGGTAAGGATCGTTATCACCCTTATGCTGCCACTGCAACCATTCCTGTTGGTGGTTCATCTGTACCACCGAGACATCCGTCACCTCGCCCGGGAACACAGAGAGCTGGGAACCAGGTAAGAGGAAAGGGGGTTGATCGTCAATTTGATAGGCCACCCATACCGTATGCTCTTCTGTTGAGGAAGTTGAAAGAGCTCGGAATGGTACAATTGAGGACATTAGCTCCATTAGAACCTGATCAGAGGCCAACCAACTACGATGAGAATGCTAAGTGCGAATTCCATTCGGGGGCGTCTGGGCATAACATTGAGGGTTGTAGAGCTTTTAAGCATACTGTCCAAGACCTGGTGGATTCCAAGGCCATTAATTTTGCACAATTTCCCAATGTTAATGCTAATCACATGCCCGCGCATGGTGAGGTGGAGATGAATGCAATTTCTGGGGATAGGAAGACGATTGGGTTGGTGAATGGGGATCGGTTAAAAGTGCCGAGGCCTGTGGCCCCAAAACCTCGGAGGAAAGAGGGATCTTTCCCTAGTGTTGATACTTGTTGTATGGTTGTCGCCACGGAGGGTTGTGTATTGATGGGGGATATGACCCAGAAGATGAAGGAAATTGACGGTGGAAAATTTGAAACACCCAGTCTGATAGCTGAAACCGTCAAGGGGGAAATGACATTGGCGTTGGAAAAGAGAAAAAACCGTCCATTTCTTCTTACAAGCAGGCATTGGAAGTGGTGAGAAATGGAGGGATCCCAGGCTGGGGACAGATCATGGGCATTGTGGTAAAGGCGGATATGTTTGGGATTGGTTATCGTCCAGGTCAAGACTCGTCTGAGCAGAACAGAGGACGTCGTCCGTCGTTCACTTTTGTAAGTGCCGGAATGCTAGATTCAGATCACGCCTATGCAGCGGGTAAAGAAACTGACAGTGACTGGGGAATTGATCAATGGATAAAATCGTGCGTACCAGGAAGCTGGAAGGCCTAAAAAGATCAGCACTAACACTCAGCCTGAAGAGTAATGTTTCTTGTTTTCAGTTTATATGCATGAAAGCCTTACGTGTTGCCCGACACGTAATGGTCCATTGTAAGGGCCACCTCATGTTTAAATTTGCATTTCTGCATCATTAATAAATGGATGTTTTTCAGTCAAAAAGCGGTGTTCCCTGTTTTTCATTTATTTTTGCAGTTTTAAAAAACAAACAAAAATGGCAATGTTTATTTTCATTTTTTCTCTTTTTGATTTGTCTCGTTCCGAATTCAAAAAATAATTCTCCGGATCTCGTTGATAACAATTTGGTTACACCTCATATGACTTCGACAATCCGAGCAATCAGGCTGAAGAAGAAGGCGAAGAAGATTGTGATCTGCCGGAATTAGCCAGGTTGTTTAAACAAGAGGAGAAGGTGATTTAGTCGCATGAAGGGCGATGCGAGATTGTTATCCCAAGCACCGCCGAGGTCAGGAAAGAAATAGGAAAATAAGGCCGCTTCAGAGGCAAGTCGAGAGCAGAATGGTAGCCTTGTTGAAGGAGTATGTGGACACCTTCACCTGGTCATGTCAGGATATGCCAGGGTTGGATACCGATATTGTTGTACACAAGCTACCGTTGAGAGCAGATTGTCCTCTAGAGAAGCAGAACGCCGGTGCCACTTGTATGAGAGCCATGGTGACTTTGTTTCATGATGTGATTCAGTATGCTATGACATGATAGCAAAGTCCCAAACAGAAGAGGGGCATTTGGTAGATTTGGCCAAGTTGTTCGACCGGCTGAGATAATTCAAACTGAGGTTGAATTCAAGTAAGTGCACTACCAGAGTGCGATCCGGTAAGCTGCTGGGGGTTTATTGTAAGGGAGGAATCGAGGTTCATCCTGCAAAAAAAAAAAAAATAAGAATGCCTGAACCGAGGAAAAACAAAGAAAGAGGTTCGTGGTTTCTTAGAAAGATTGAACTACCTGTCATGGTTCACATCTTATCTAACAGCCGCGTGCGAACCTATATTCAAGATGTTGAAAAAAAAGATCAAACGGTCAGGTGGAATAATGATTGCCAAGGGGCATTGAAAAAATAAAATAAAGAAAGTTGCGGGAATCTCTGATTCTGATGCCTCCTGTGGAAAGAGCAATTGTCAATCTTGTACTTGACAGCCTTCGAGGGGTCTACGAGGTGAAGTGGGTCAGCATGACGCGTCTTGTCGAAAAGAGCATGCAATTTACCTTAGCAAAAAGTTTACCGACTGTGAAACAATACATTCACTGTTCGAGAAAACTTGCTGTACTTTGGCATAGGCTGCTCGCCGACTGAGACAGTTTATGCTGGTTCATACCACTTTGTGGATTTCCAAGATGGGTCCGATCGAGTATGGGTTTGAGAATCCAGCATTGACCGGACGGGTTGCGAGAAGAGCAAAAGAATGTTGACTGATTTGTGACACTTTCAGAAAGCAATCAAGGGGTGTATTATCTGATTACATAGCCCAGCAACCCGTTGAGGTTATCAACCGATGAAGTTTGAGTTCCCTGATGAGGACATCTCGAGGTGCTCCGATCGAAAGATTGAGAGTGACCGATCCCGGAGGAGGGGCCTGACCCTGAATCCGAACGGATTCTGATGTCTGATGGGGAGGTTAAGGTGAATGAGCTTTGTTGCCCGGATAACGTTTGAATGCACCGACGGTGCGATTGTGCAGAAAATGGTGGTAACCTACAGAGACTGGCATGAGATGTTACCGTTTGCGTTGCATGGGTATCGCACATTGGTGCGTACATCTACTGGGGCAACTCCTTTCTCATTGGTATATGGAATGGAGGCGGTATTACCTGTTGAGGTTCAGATTCCCTCTTTGAGAGTCCTGAGGGACGTGAAATTGCAAGAGGCTGAATGGGTAAGGACCCGGTACGAAGAGTTGAGCCTGATTGAGGAAAAGAGGCTGGCAGCCATCCGTCATGGGCAGTTATACCAGCAACGGATGAAGCGTGCTTTTGACAGAAAGGTACGACCTCGGGTATATCACGTGGGTGATATGGTGCTGAAAAGGATCCTTCCTCCTCAAAATGATCGAAGGGGCAAGTGGACACCGAATTATGAAGGTCCATTCGTGGTCAAGAAGGTTTTCTCTGGTGGAGCCTTGTTGTTAACAACCATGGATGGCGAGGATTTTCCATCCCCTGTGAATGCGGACGCAGTTAAAAAATACTTCGTATGAATTGACCCGCTGGACGAAAAGAACAAAATAGTCCAGGAAAAAAGGGGCATCCCGGCGAACCAAAAAACAAAAAGAAAGGTTCGGGCAAAAATTAGGGATAAAATGAAAAGATGTACACCCGGCAAGTCGAAAACCTGAAAAGGCGACTTGAGCAAAAAAGGGTATCCCGGTGGACTGAAAACCCGAAAGGGCGGTCCAGGCAAAAGAGGGATTGAAACGAACAACTGCGTCTAGCATGATCGTTTGCGCTTTGGTTAAAGCATCATGGATAATACCCGGTAGGGATCAATCAGAAGCGTCTTGTTCAAAAGGCAGAAAGCATGGAGAGTCTGAGGACATATGGGGTGTAACCGAGTTGGAACTCGATGAGATCACGGGTTTCACATTGCCATTAGGATAGATTTTTCCTTTTGTGCGCAATTACCTCTTTTCAGGAATTGCTTCCTTTGTATTGCTCAATTTGAGCCACACACTTTTCTAATCAATAAAATGCATATTCAGTCAAACAATTTTTGTTTTTGTTTTTCATTACCGCTTTGATTGCAAAAACATCCAGAAATTTTTGATAAAGAATTTTGCATTTTAAGACATACAGGTACCTTCCAATGCATGTTTATAAGATGGAAAGCTTGAAATCTTATTTGGAAGGTTGAGTGACCCAAGTGTTGAAATCTTGACACGCCTGGGGCACGGTTTTATCTGACGATCTGTTTTGCAGGAACTGTTAGGTATTTTCACTCACTTGCAGGTTGTGACGTGGAAGCTGTTGATAAAACAGATCCTCAGAGAGTTCGCTCAGGGACGAATGGATGAAAAACGACGAAGTGACGTTGAGGCGTACGACGATCCTTGATGATAATCAAGAAGACTCTTCAAAGTTGGAAGATTTGAAAGTCTGTAAAATTCCCCGCAGAGTCCGATCAGGGACAAGCGAGTTGGAGAAGCAAGGAGAGACGTTGGGACGTCCGACGGCCTTTGAAATTAATCAAGAAGACTCTTCAAAGTCGGAAGATTGAAAATTCTGTATAAATCCCAGGAGTACGTTTCTGTCGAGCACGGAGCGATTTGGAATACAAGAGGATGGAGCAGAAAAGGTCCAGACGAGTCTGGGAATTCTCAAAAGTGGAAAGTCGATACGAGAGGGGGAGGTGGATACCGGGGTTCGACGAGTTGACGGGTGTTCTGTACCAACTGTTCTCATTTCCCAGCTAGATCCCCATGCAGAATTAGAGGATCAACTCCCAGCAGATCTAAGGTCTGTGGACTTCTCCAGCCGAGTCAGGATGGTTATCCCGGTAGGTTTAAACGGTGTTTCCTCAGCAGCCAGGCCAGAAGGTTGCTATTCCCCGAGTGGAGCGGGTTTCAATGAAATATATCTCCAGCAGTGTTCATCCTACCAGTGGATTGGACAAGTTCCCGTAGCGGACGGATGTTTGCATGCTCAGCTGAGTTGATCCTACCTATGGATTGCATGGGTTGTTCCCAGTGGAATAATAGGCATTTCCCTAGCAGGGTCAGGAGGGTTGCCCAGCAGGTGATAGAGTGATGCGTCCCCAGTTGAGCCTGGAGATTGCTATTTTCCCCAACGGAGTATCTGTGAGCATTTCCCCAGTGAAGTCAGCAGGTATCTGTGAGGGTTTTCCCGAAGCGGAGTCAGGACTGATATCCCCAGCAAGTCAAAAACTGTTGTATCCCCACAGAGTGTTGGTGGTTCTTATCCCCAGCAATTCCTGAGCGGATTGGGTGCAAAGGAGGTTCTTCCCCAGCAAGGGTTACCTTTTCCCAGCAGCAGTGGTATTCCCCAACAGGGGGAGATTGGAGTATTGACGAGTTCCTCAGCAGAGCGTCTCGTGCTCCTCAGCAGAGTCCCTTGAGGGGGATGCCTTTTTATGCATTCATCATGAAAAATAGCATAGCATCTTGCATAGAAAAATAATAAATCGCGTAGCATTTCCATAATTATGGAGCATTACGCAGAAAAAATCAATCATGCATCATATTGCACGCATAAGCTAGTCTCAAGCTGTGGTTACTGTTTGAGAGGTGGTTGTGCCAGAAAGCGAAGATGTTACTCCGAGGAGTTTAGCATCACGACGTCAGATCAGCAATGTTCCCCAGTAGTGCGATATTGGAGGAAATGTTTCCGTCGGACAGAGATGGAAATAACATCAAAGGGCGTTACGCGATCAGCGCGATTCAAGCCGTGGTTACCGCTTGGGATTTGGTTTTGCCGGATAGTGAAGACGATACTCCGAGGAGTTCAGCATTGTGAGCAGCAGTATTTCCCAGTCATCAGTAAGTGTCTGGTCGAGCTTTCTTTGGTGTCAGTAAACATCATCGTTCGATGTCCAGTAAACGTCGAGTTATTTCCCAGTCATTGTTTAATGTCTGGTCGATCCTTGTTTGATGCCTGTAAACATCATTGTTTGATGCCTGTCAACATCCTTATTTGATGCCTGTAAACATCCTTATTTGATGCCTGTCCACATCATTGTTTGATGCCTGTAAACATCATTGTTAGATGTCCTGTCAACATCATTGTTTGATGCCTGTAAACATCATTGTTAGATGTCCTGTCAACATCGTTGTTTGATGCCTGTAAACATCCTTATTTGATGCCTGTAAACATCCTTATTTGATGCCTGTCAACATCATTGTTTGATGCCTGTAAACATCCTTATTTGATGCCTGTCCACATCATTGTTTGATGCCTGTAAACATCATTGTCCGATGCCTGTAAACATCGAGTTTTCTCCCAGTCATTGTTTAATGTTTGGTCGAGTTTTCTTTGGTGTCCTGTAAAACATCATCGTTCGATGTCCAGTAAACATCGAGTTTCTTCCCGGTCATCAGTCAGTGTCTGGTTGAAGATGCACCCTTTGATATGTCGCCATCAGAGTGGTGATTGGTGTTATTTCCGACGATTGCCAGCGGAGTTATCACAAGGAAAGAAGATTTCGGGGTTCAAATGCAGTGATCTGGGATCATTTGCGCGAAAGAAAAAATTCGGGGTTCAAGAAAAGCATAAAAAGAAGGATAATAATCCCGAGCGGATGAGTGGTGTTCAGGCCATGGTTATCCCTGCGTTACCATTTATTTTGGTATCCAGGTCGACGTTTCGAGTTTGTTTCTTCGCCGATGCTGACAGGCGTTAATTATTATCCCATCAGAGTGCAAATTGTTCGTCTGTTTCTTGGTATTCAATCACTCTTCATCCTGATCATCCGAAAGCCGAGGCTATTCGTATCGACAAGTTCACAGTGGATTGAATAGGGGCAGCTGTAACACCTCAAAATTTGCCCTCTTCTCTTGGGACTAGCATTATCATATTGCATACATTTTTAGGTCATTAGGCATTGCATATTGCATATCATGTGGTTACATTGTGCAAGCTATCTTCCCAAGTCTTGATCAGAAGATGGGAAAGTCAAAGTGCAAGCCTAGGGTTTTATTGACTGATCATTGGCCATCTGAGGATTGGGCTGTGAATTAGGGTTTTATGATTCTCCAAAGGATATTGGTCTTCATCTTGTTTGAAATGATACATCATCATCATCATGATTGGATGTCATCAGAAGATTGAGGAAGATTCCTTGAGATTAGGGTTTTGACCACTGGTCAACCCTAATCAGTTGCATTGGGCCAATCAGGGCTTAATCAGGAGATGGGGTTTGTGATGGTTATGGGGTTCATTATGTGATTTTATGGAGATAATTGAGGTTAGGGTTTCACCCTTGAGCCATTTCAGTTGAAGATTGGGGCTCAGATTGATCTATGCATTGCCTGATTCATCTATCAGTTGAAAAAGTCAACTGTGGTCAACTGTACATGATCTGATGGATTTGGAGGTGGAAATGAGTTGGATACACTTCATTCATGTTGGAACAAGTGTTATTTGACATCTCAAAGCTTAAGAATGGAGAAAATCAAGTCAGAACAAAAACTGCCAAAAATAGAAAGTGACTTGTAATTGAAGTTTCCAAAAATGGAAAGTTTTTGACCTCAAAACCACGTGTCCAAGGAAACTTCAAATGGAAATTTGTTCAACATGAAAGTTGTAGATCTTGTTCTCACCTTTCCAAAAAGTCCAAGAACTTGAAAATCCCATGTATGGTTGGAAAGTTATGGCTCAGTGAAATTCAAAAATGACCCATAATCAGGAGGCCATAATTTCCACATGGTTTGTCCAAATTGCAAGTTCTTTATATGCACAAACTCCATTTGACATGTACTTTCATGGTGCATAATTGGATTTTCTCAAAAGTGGCCAATGCAAAAAGTCAAATTTCAACTGGACAGTTAAAATGGACCAGGGGCAAAATTGTCCAACTTGTGAAATAATTGGAATTTTTGAGTGGGGATTTTTGCTACACCTCACAAATGGTATTTGAAACTTGTTGGAATCATCATAACATGGCTAGGCTTCATGGTTTGGAAATTGGCTTGTAAAATGAACTTGCAAAAATGGACAAAATGCCATTCACATGTGATTTTCCAAAATACACATCCAATGAGAGTGAAACAAGTCGCAACAGCTCACACATGTCATTTAGAGAGTGTGTGAGCTGTCCATGAGGTGGCAATGAGCTGGCATGGGAAATTCCAATTTTGCCCTTACTTGAAATTAACACTTATGCTAATCATTTCCAATTGGTTAATTAGTGTGATTAAGTGGTAATTAAGCTTGAGTATATAATCCTAATCATCATCTAATCATAACAGAATAACACACTTCTCAAGATCAGATCCAAAAACCCTCCACATTCTCTCAAATTCCTCAAGAACACCAAAACCAAAATTCACCAAATCTTCATCAATTTTTGATCAAACTCGAAATTTCTTGTTGCATTGATCTTCAATCATCACATACTCCATCTGTTTTTGCATTTCATCATCCAATTCGCACCAAAACTCCACTGTACAAGAATGCATCGTCTATGGCAAATCAAGATTGCAAGCACTAGGAGCTGTTATAGTTGAACCGGATTACATCATTCACCTTCTGGAAGATTATACTCCATCTGTTTGAGGAGAAAACGCACGAATTCATCTAATTCACCACTGCCATTGCCAGGTTTTCAATTTTTCGAAATTCACGATTTGCTCAATTGTTGTATACGTATCGTAGTGTGTTTGATGTAGTTTATCATGCTAGGCTTGGTTTGTGAAACGATGAACTATAGGTTGAGAAATCTGAACTCGAAGCTTTGAATGTGAAACTTTATTCGATCGATCCGTGAGCTGTGTTAGGAGTTAGGTGGAATTAGTTACGTAGGTGAGATGTACATGGTGAGACGATTCCAACGGATATTAGTTTGCGCAATTTCGTGATGAAATGATTGAAACTGGTTTTGAGATGGAAGTTGAAGCGCGGCGAAGAAGAAGATGATTTCCTGGAAAAAAGCCATTTGATCTGTGTTTTCTGTTTGAAATTTTGAATCCGCCGTTTCCCGCGCCACTGTTTATGATATTACCATTATGCCATTCATGAAAACCAACTTAATTATATTAATTCATAAAAATTGTTAAAAAATCATAAACATCTTAGAAAATTCACCAAAAATTGATAAAAAATCAGAAAAATGTAGGAATTTTTGTGTTGACTTCCTTGTTGATTGTAGAATTTGTTTGACCTATTGATTGAAGTTGTGCATGGTAATATTTGTGTTTGACCTAGGGTTGATTAACATGTGTGCATTTTTGATACATTTTTCCATTTTGATTGTGAAATCCTCATGCTCTAAAATAAATGCTTGAAAATTTTTGTGGTGATTATAGACACATCAATGGAGATTTACATGTGCATTTCATGAATTTTTGATACCTGGTCATTGAGATGTGAATTTTTGAACTTAGGTGTGACAATGTGTGTCACACCTCATTATGTCAATTTTCTGGATTTTTTTGAGTGACCTATACTTGTTGGATTAATGTGAAATTTTGCATGATGGTTCATTAACATGTTAAGATGCTATATGAATTTTTGTGGAATTTTATGTGGCATTTTCAATTTGATTGCTATTTTTCATCTCTGTTGGTCAAATGTGCAAGTTCATGTGACATAGGTTGGTAGATTTAATGTGAAATGCTCATATGGTATTGAATGATCATGAAATTTGGTATGAATGTTATAGACACATGATGGAACATCCCTGTTTTGGTCTCATCCATTTCTTTATTGTCTTCATGGATTTATGAATTTTTGAAATGGAAGCATGTGTTGATGTTGTGATTTGGAGCATGTAATTGTGTCTGTTTTTGTTGATTTTCATTGACATAGTTCCCTTGGTCCAATTAGGCTAAAATATGACATGATAGACCTTGAGTATCCCCTGTTTAGGTGTAAATTATTTGAGAATTTTTAGAATTGTTCTGATATGGAATTGAATGCAATAGTTCTGTTTGGATGTTTGGTGTTCCATTTGAACTAGTTTGCCTTGTTTTGTGCATGAAATAAATATAATGAAGAATATGGACATGGGACTAATTGTGTTGGCTTTTGTTTGACATTAATTTGACTTTGGTTGGATATCCCTTGATGTTTAGGAATTTTTCTTGCCTTTGGACCCTAGGCTTGGCCTAGTGGTCTAGTTTCTAACATTTGATTGATTTTTCAGGATGAAAAGGTGCAATGTGTATGGAGAATGATCCAAGTCAATTCAATTGATGTTGTTTGATGTTTGTACAATAACATAACTTTGTTTTGTAGGTTGTGAAGATTGGGCTTGAGCTCATAGCTTGCTTTGTTGTGCATTAGTTTGTATAGTCTGACTGATTAATACTTGCTGTTTATTTTTGTCTGTCTGAGTACTAACTGTGTTTGACTGTTTCCAGGTACTTTTAGTTGCTCAGTTCCTTGTGAACTTTTGCTTTGCTTTGCTTAAGCAACTTGCATTGAGGTATAACTTCCTAACTTCATGTAGTCTGGAGACCCGGTCTGTTATTTGGCCGGGCAAATAAATGTCTGAAGTCCTCCTTAAGAGGCAATGATTGTGGTTGTTTAAAATTGTGCCTAAGCAGGTAAAGTCCTTAATCAAGGCAATTGGTGGAAGGTAGGGATATGCAATCTATCCCCCACTATTCAGTTGAGTCTTCTCCTTGCTCCCATTACATGGTTGTAGCATTGAGATCACAAGCCCAAGATCTTGTGCAGTGCACATTGTGTCAGAGTCTCTGAGTATAGAAGGGTTCCCCCATTCTGGACCCATGCTCATTTGTCAGAAGCTCTCCCTGGTTAGGGATAAGAGCTGTGAGGTCTGATCCTCACTTCATCCTTTCATCTGCTTCACCTTAGCCTCGTAATGGCAAGGTTAAGAGCAAACACAGCCCGTACAGACGACTTGCTGAGGCAGTCAAACCTATTGTGTGAGCCACTTGTTTGGTTATAGTGCGTGCTATGTGGATATCTGTTTGAGATGCTTGTTCTCATTGGATGTATGCTTGAATTATTCTGTATGCTTGTGTGCTTGCTTCTTTCCTGGATAGGAGTAGTTTGCTTATGCAAGTAGGATAGAAAACCGAACTTAGGGTAAACGATGCATGACAACACTAGGCTCGAGTCCAGCTCCCTAGTAGTGTGTCTTTCCCTGGTTTCTGGCTGAAATCTTTTTCCCTTTCAGGGGAACTACATCGCCCTGATCCTCGTTCCAGACGAGGTATGTAGGCAGGTGGTCGTGCGAGACCACTCCGGGCAACCTTTTTCTTTTTTGCGTGCGTTTACTTGTTATCTGACTGTGTGTTTGGTTCGGATGCCGACGTAAGCCCAGTAATTGGCTGTCGGGCTCCACGTTTGCCGTTTTGAGTGTGTTTTGGGTTCGGATGCCGACGTAAGCCCAGTGATTGGCTGTCGGGCTCCACGTTTGCCCTTTTGATTGTGTTTTGGTTCGGATGCTGACGTAATTCCATCTAGTGGTTGTCGGGCTCCCTGTTTGCCATTTGTTTGTGCGTTTTGTGTTGTTTGGCGTGCGTAAGCCGAACTACAGTGGCTCTGATTCTTGTTCCAGACAAGATATGTAGGCATAAGGTGCGATACCTTATCGAGCCCGTTTCTCCTAACCCCACTTGCATTCCCTGTGTGTGTGTGTGATGTTTAGCAACCTTTTCTTTATTTTAGAACGTGGATCCCGTCGAGTACGACGGACGTGAGGGGTGCTAATACCTTCCCCTTGCGTAACCGACTCCCTTACCCTTTCTCTTTGGTCGCAAGACCATTTCCTTTCCAGGTTTCTCTGAGCGTTTCCTTTCCCTATCTTGGGATAAATAACGCGCAGTGGCGGCTCTGTGTTGTGTTTTTATTTGAGCTTCGCCGGTTGATTTTTCGCAGGATGCGACAGCCACCATTGGGAGGATGTCAGAACGTTCGTCAGATGGATTATACCTGAGAGCCGTACTCGAATCTTGAGTGTGATTAGCCTGAAAAATAAAGTTAGTTTCATGCACTGTCATGATGCATGAGATGCTTTATGCTCGCGAACATGGTACGCATATACATGCTATGAAATGATGTAAAGTATGTGATGCGGAATGAAGTAAATGTGAATGATGTAATGAATGCTCTATGCGTCTGAACATTCCTCCAGGGAACTCTACTGGGGAAATAAATCTCAGTCTGCTGGTCGGAGATATTTGTATTGATGATCCTTTCTTAGCTTGATTTCTGTCTGACGATGAAAACACTCAACAGAGCCTGGCCGGGGATGGAAGAGATGACCTGTCGGTATGGTGGTGTCGACCTCTTCTGGAGAATAATTGGCGTTGCCGGGGAATCGAATTAGCAACGGACTCATTGGAAAGCGTGGTTAGACCTTCTCCTTGGTCCTGAAGTCTCGTAGTAGTTGCAATTTCCATTTTAGGCATGTATTTTTGATAAACATTGATCATATTCAAATGCATATATCAATTCAAATTAAATCAATGGACGTTTATGCAATCAAAACAGGGGAAGTAAAACAAAAGCATCTTTTTGGAAATAAAATTGGATTGATTTTGAAAGAGGGCCTACAAAGAGGCAATTTATGTACAAGGAGACAGACATCCTAGTAAGAGGACATTGCCAGGAAAACAGAGAGAAAGCTATGCAGGAGAAAATCCTATCGATTCTAATTTCACTACTGTCATTATGTCTTCAAGCATCTCATCTCCTGCTGTCGGATATAAGTGATTGGCTTGTTCAGTCCTTGGAACCTGGTTGAAGCTGACTGAGAACGGGACACAGTCATACGCTTAAATCCCTAATTTTTGCCTGGACCGCCTTTTCAGGTTTTCAGTCCACCGGGATACCCTTTTTTGCCCAAGCCGCCTTTTCAGGTTTTCGACTTGCCGGGTGTATGTCTTTATATATTTATCCCTAATTTTTGCCCGAACCCTTTTGGTTTGCCGGGATGCCCTTACTTTTGCCTAGGTACGTCGACCTAGCGGGTCTCTTTTATGCGTAGTATTTTTTAACTATGTCCGCGTTCACAGGATGCGGGAAGTCTTCGTCATCCATTGTAGCAAGTATCATGGCTCCACCGGAGAATACCTTCTTAACCACAAATGGCCCTTCGTATGTGGGAGTCCACTTGCCTCTGGGATCCCCTTGTGGTAGAATGATACGCTTTATCACCAAGTCGCCAATTTGATACATCTGTCTCTTGACTCTTTTGTTAAATGCCTGAGTCATGCGCTTCTGATATATCTGTCCATGACAAACAGCCGCAAGTCTCTTCTCATCAATCAAGTTTATCTGATCGAGTCGAGTCTGAATCCATTCATCTTCATCTAAGCCCGCCTCTTTCATGATTCTTAGAGAGGGAATCTGGACTTCCACTGGTAAAACGGCTTCCGTTCCGTAGACTAAAGAGAAACGAGTTGCCCCTGTCGAAGTGCGTACTGAAGTGCGATAACCATGGAGAGCAAACGGTAACATCTCATTCCAGTCTTTGTATGTTACTGTCATCTTTTGTATGATCTTCTTGATGTTCTTATTAGAAGCCTCTACGGTGCCATTCATCTTTGGCCGGTACGGAGAAGAGTTATGGTGTTTAATTTTGAACTGCATGCAGAGTTCAGTAATCATCTTGTTGTTCAAATTAGTACCATTGTCAGTGATAATTCTTTCAGGGATTCCGTATCGACAAATAAGGCTATTCTTGATGAACCGTGCCACCGCATTCTTGGTGACAGAAGCGAATGAGGCTGCCTCTACCCACTTCGTAAAGTAATCAATAGCGACGAGAATGAAGCGATGTCCATTAGAAGCCGTGGGTTTAATCTCTCCAATCATATCGATGCCCCACATTGCAAAGGGCCAAGGTGCTGTCAACACGTTCAATGGAGCAGGAGGCACATGTACTTTGTCCGCATAGATCTGACACTTGTGACAGGCTCTGGAGTGATGGTGGCAATCAGCTTCCATGGTAGACCAATAATACCCTGATCTCAGAATCTTCTTGGCCATTGTATGTCCATTAGAATGAGTCCCAAAAATACCGTCATGCATGTCTTCCATAATCCTTTCTGCTTCCTTTCTATCCACACAGCGAAGCAGAGTCGAATCATGATTACGTTTGTATAACACTCCATTACTCAGAAAGAATTTAGCGGAGAACTTCCTCAGGAATTTTCTGTCATTGATGGATGCCCCTTCAGAGTATTCCTGAGCTTCTAAATATCTTTTTACGTCGTGGAACCAAGGTTTCCCCTGTTCCCTTTCAGTGCGAAGTTCATAACAGTGTGCTGGTTCATCTAATCGTTCAATAGTGATCCTGGGAGCTTCACCGTCCCATCTGACTCTGAACATAGATGACATGGTAGCTAATGCGTCTGCCAACTGATTCTCCTCTCGTGGAATATGTTCAAATGTAATCTCTTCAAAGTATGGGATTAATGTCATCACCCGCTCTCGATAAGGGATGAGATTCAGATGTTTAGTGTCCCATTCTCCTTTGATCTGACTAATTACCAAGGCTGAATCTCCGTACACACTCAAAAACTTGATCCGCCGGTCTATGGCAGCCTTGAGTCCCAAAATACATGCTTCATACTCAGCCATATTATTGGTACAATGAAAACATAGTCTAGCAGTGAAAGGCGTATGGTAACCCTCGGGAGAAATGATTACCACACCAACACCATTGCCCAATGCATTAGAAGACCCATCGAAAACCATAGTCCATCGGGATCCTAGCTCGGGTCCTTCCTCCGGTCCAGGCTCTTCATAATCAGTAACAAGCATGACATCCTCATCTGGGAACTCAAAATTCATAGATTGGTAATCATCCACTGCTTGATGAGCCAAATGATCGGCTAGCACGCTTCCTTTGATTGCTTTCTGGGTAGTATACTGGATGTCGTACTCTGTTAGAATCATCTGCCATCTTGCTATTCTTCCGGAGAGAGCGGGTTTCTCAAATATGTATTTGATAGGATCCATCTTAGAAATCAATAAAGTGGTGTGATTCAACATATACTGTCTCAGTCGGCGAGCAGCCCAGGCCAAAGCACAACAAGTTTTCTCGAGCAGTGAGTATCTTGTTTCACAGTCGGTAAACTTTTTGCTAAGGTAGTATATGGCATGCTCTTTTCGACCAGACTCGTCATGTTGTCCCAACACGCACCCCATTGAATTTTCTAACACGGTTAAATACATGATTAGAGGTCTTCCTTCAACTGGTGGCATCAGAATTGGAGGTTCTTGAAGATACTTCTTGATTTTGTCAAAAGCTTCTTGACATTCCTCATTCCATATCATCTCTTGATTTTTCCTCAGTAGCTTGAAGAGGGGTTTGCAGGTGGCGGTCAAATGGGAGATAAATGGGGCAATGTAATTCAAGCGTCCCAAGAAGCCTCTGACTTCTTTATCTGTACTGGGAACTGGCATTTCTTGAATAGCTCTCACCTTGGCCGGGTCAACCTCAATCCCTTTACCACTGACAATAAAGCCCAGGAGTTTGCCGGACCTTACCCCAAAGGTGCATTTGTTCGGGTTCAACCTCAAATTGTATTTGTTCAAACTCTCGAACAGTTTGTATAAATGATCGAGATGTTCCTCTTCAGTATGAGATCTGGCTATCATGTCATCCACGTATACTTCTATTTCATGATGAATCATATCATGGAACAAAACCACCATAGCACGCTGGTACGTTGCCCCGACGTTCTTTAAACCGAATGGCATTACTTTGTAACAGAAAGTCCCCCATTGCGTCACAAACGTAGTTTTCTCCATGTCCTCAGGTGCCATCTTAATCTGGTTATAACCCGAGAATCCATCCATGAAGGAGAATATTTTGTGTTGAGCGGTGTTATCTACCAGAACATCGATGTGCGGTAGTGGAAAGTCGTCTTTGGGACTTGCTTTATTCAGGTCTCGGTAATCTACGCACATTCGCACCTTACCATCTTTCTTCGGCACTGGTACCACATTAGCAACCCATTGAGGATAAGAAGTAACGGCTAAAAAACCGGCATTGAATTGTTTCATAACCTCAACTTTGATTTTCTCAGACATTTCAGGACGCATGCGGCGAACCTTTTGCTTAACAGGACGACAATCTTCCCTCGTTGGCAGCCGATGTACTACTATATCAGTATCCAGTCCTGGCATGTCGTCATAAGACCAAGCAAAAATCTCTACATAGTCATGTAACATCTGAATCAACCTTCTTTTGACACTGTTTTCCAAGCCTGCTCCTATTTTGACTTCTTTCTTGTCTACTTCGGTACCCAGATTTACAATCTCAACTGACTCCTCGTGCGGCTGTATAGTCCTCTCTTCCTGCAGTAACAGTCTGGCAAGTTCTCCAGGTACTTCACAATCTTCCACACTTCCATCCTCGGCTTGGTAGATCGGATTTTCAAAGTCATAATGAACAGTAGTATAACTATTGTCAACAGGATCCAGAGTGGGTATAGATCTGCAATTCGTTACGTGAGTGTGTGTAAGAAAACATAGCTCGTTTGGAAGATGACAGAAAAGGTAAAGAGCGCAATATTTGAATGCAACAAAGTCCATTGATTTATTGAATATGAATATGCTTATGAAATGACAAAACCCTTAACAAATTAGCTATTGTGCCCCGGGCATAGACACAACGCTTGGAGAAGTTCAATTGTAAAATTAAAAATTTGCAATACTAAATGGACAATAACAATTACTCCTGACTAAAGGAGATCGGGATAGTGTCTTCAGCCTTCCAATTATTGAGTCCGTCACCAATTGTTGGGAAGATCCAGCTATCCAGGTCGCAATCACTGTCAGCATCTTCTACAGCATTGATTTGATCTTTGACCATCTTTTCAGAGCTAAATCCCAGACCAGATTTATCAGACTTGTAGGGTATGTTGATCAGTTGACCCCAGCCGGCACAGCCACCATCTTCAACCACAGCTTGAGCGTCCTTCAGGGACACCATGGCAGGAGGAGCTCGAATAACCTCGGGCACAAGGGGAGTTGGCTTAAGGACAGGACGGAGCGGAGGAACTACTTCAAATGACTGAGACGGAGTCTCGAAGAATTCACCATTCATCTCAACATATCTGAAGGTATGCACACTACTGACGATATACTCCTCTTCCCCACACACAGTGACAATCTTACCCTCTATTGGATATCTCAGCTTTTGATGGAGAGACGAAGCTACAGCACCTGCCCCGTGAATCCAAGGGCGTCCCAGCAAGCAGGAATAGGCGGGGCGAATGTTCATTACGTGGAAGGTAGTGTTGAAGACTTGAGGTCCTATCTTGATAGGGAGAACAACTTCACCGTGGACAACACTCTTTGCCCCATCGTAAGCACGCACCACAATGTCACTAGGCTTCAATTCAATGCCTTTACAGTCAAGTTTATCGAGCACGGCTTTCGGTAGCACATTCAAAGAAGAGCCATTATCGATCAACACATGAGACAGGGTGATCCCTTTACACTCAATGGAGATATGCAGGGCTTTATTGTGATTCTTCCCTGCTGGTGTCAGGTCAGCATTGGAAAAACCTAGGCCATCGTCAACAGTCAGGTTAGCAACATAGTTCTCGAACTGATCGACGGAGGTCTCCTGAGGTACATGGGCAGTCTTCAGGAATTTTATCAAGGCATTGGCGTGAGATTCAGAAGATAACAACAAGGACAACATCGAGATCTTAGACGGGGTATGCCCCAACTGTTCTACCACATCAAAATCACTCTTGCGGATGATTTTCAGCACTTCTTCCATTTCTCGTTTGGCAACGTCTTCAGTAGTAGCTTCGATCGGTGTCTCTGACTGGGAAGGGTTGACTGGTTCCTTTCCTCGGTTCTTGGGAACGGGAGGTGAGATCTCTGGAGAGAAGATCCTTCCGCTTCGAGTAACTTTACTAGTCCCAACAATGTCATCAGGATTAGCAGAATCGCCAACTTGCTTTACGCCATGGATGTAGACATCACCTCCATAGTTCCACGGAATGGCTTTGCTTGAAGAATACGGTACTGGGCCAGGTGCGGTAATGATTAGGGGGGCTACCTCGGGCTCAGCAACAATTTTCACAGGTATTCTGGGAGCAGTAATCTTTACGGGAACCTTGGACCTTGCAATCACAGATACTTCTTCAACAGGGTTTTTCGCCTTAGAAACCCTTTCAAAGAGAATTGTACGATCGTCCATCAGCCGTTGAATACCATTCTTCAATTTCAAACAGTCCTCGGGCCAGAGTATGCAGAGATTGCAATCTTCAGTACAACCTGGAAATAAACCAGCTTGCAATAAATTCCTCTTTATGTTCGGGAGAGGAGATGTTAAGTCCGCTACAGTAGCGATGAGAGAATCGTCATCGAGAGCATTAACAGCCTTGTCATGATTAGGCATAGGAGCAGTGATGACATTAGGAGTCTCCGGAGGCTCGAATTCAATTTCTCCAGCGTCGATCATATCCTGAATTTTGTTCTTCAACAACCAACAGTCGTTTGTATCATGCCCGGGGCTATCGGAGTGATATGCACACCTGGCATTGGGATTATAACGAGGCGAAGCAGTGTTGACATTTGCAGGAGGACCTCTGAGAGTGATTAAGTTTACCTTTAGCATGCTTTGCAGTGCTTGTGCTAAAGTCATATTGAGCTTGGTAAACTGCCTTCTTGGTCTGTCTTGTCTTTGCTGGAAGTTTTGAGCTGGCGGGGCTGTGATCGTCACTGCTCCAACGGCGTGGTCACCATTTTTCTTATTATGATTCTTTTGACCATACACAGCATTCGATTCATTCTTCCCATGGTAGGACTTTTTACTGCTTGTAGAAGTAGCTGCCTGTAACTTTCCACTTCGAATGCCGCTCTCCACCCGTTCACCTGTCAGTATAAGTTCAGTGAAACCTGATGAAGAACTCCCCAGTAGGTGGCTGTAGAATGGGCCAGTCAGGGTACCCATGAACAGGTCTACTAACTCTCGGTCAGTCATAGGGGGTTTGACCCTGCCGGCCAAATCTCTCCATTTCTGAGCATACTCTTTGAAGCTTTCTTTAGATCCCATAGCCATATTCTGCAACTGTAACCGAGTAGGTGCTAGTTCAGAATTATACTGGTACTGCTTATAGAAAGCTGTCGCTAAGTCAGTCCAGGTGCGGATGTCAGAGCTCTCGAGCTGATAATACCATTCCAACTGTGTGCCAGACAGGCTCTCTTGGAAGAAATGGATCCACAGTTTCCTATCAGTGGTATGCGGCTGAATCTTTCTCACATAAGCCCTTAGATGCATCTGAGGACAAGACGCACCATCGTACTTAGTGAAAGTGGGGATTTTGAATTTGCGAGGAATGGTCACATCGGAGACCAGACCCAAACTTTCGAAATCCAGACCGGGCGCCTTCTGACCCTCCATAGCTAGCATACGTTCTTCCAGCAACTTGTACTTATCATCTCTTGGAGAGTACTGTTCATTTTCATACTCTTCATCGTCGTCCTCAGGGTTGGAGAAATCAGCATTCTCTTCCTCTGAATCATTCTCCGCCCCCTCTTCTGGACCATTCGGGATTCCAAATTTGATTCCCGTAGCCTGTCCTTTACGCCTTCTTCCCGGGTTAATGAAACTCACAGCTTTCTTGTCTTTCTTCTTTTCGACCAAAAGAGCCTTCAGTTCCTCCTGCCCCTTGGATAAGCTTAGCATCATCTCCTTGAATTGAGCATTCTGAGTCTGGAGATCTTTGACAGTTTGTTCGAGATCCATTTTTCTGTGTAAGAGGCAGACCGTGAGAATATGGTCCTTTAGAATACCTGTTATGCAATGTTATGTTATGCGATGCAATGTATGAAATGTTTTCAAGAACTTTTGGAATTTAACTTTGCGTAAATCATCAACAAGAGAGAAATGTTTATTGCTAATTTTTTTTCAATGTTCATTACAGAAGGAATAATAGTAAAATACAACGAAAGCTCAAGTCTCCCAGGGGCGACTTCTTTTTGGGCGAAGATATGCATTGAGTCTTCATTCCTCATTAAGCTGACTGGTGAGCTCTAATACTTTCTTCCTTTCTGCATTGAACTAAGCTTCGAAAGTATCTCTCTCCTCTCTCAACTGGGTCCAGGATCTTTTCAATTCCTCGACATCAGTAGGCATATCTGGATAAGGAATGATCTGGGAAGTACCTCCTTCGACCTCTGATTCAACAATCAATGGTCCGACGGCAAGATATGGCATGACAAGTTCACGAGCTCTGGCGCGTACCCATCTGAGATAAGGCTCCATAGGAATAAAATTTTTCTGTCCTAAAGTGCTTCTTTTCACCATGCCCCAAGCTCGTATAAACCTTTGACGGAGACCTTGAGAGTTATTGTCATAGTCAAACACTGTACCTTGAATAATCATTTCATGTGGACCATCTCTTCGAGCATGCCCAAACTGACGTAGGGCTAAGGCGGGATTGTAAGTAATACCTCCTCTTATCCCCATGAGTGGTACACTAGGGAATTCTCCACAACGGTCGATGATGACAACATTTTCTCTGAGATTAGAACACCAACGGATGTCTGAATGGGAGAGTGCCATTATCCTTTGAGACCACTTCAAATTTTGATCATTCTTCAAGACTGATTGAGGAAGGTGCGAAATAAACCACCTAGACAACAAAGGTACGTAGCACATGAGAGTCCCTTGTCTCTTCATAGTACGAGTGTGAAGGGAATGCAAAATATCTCCGAGCAGGGTAGGCACATGGTTATGAGTGAGAAATATCTTGATAGCATTCATGTCTATGAACTGGTCCGGATTAGGGAATAACACCAAACCATAGATCAGTAATGCTAGCACGTCTTCAAAAGCATGGACATTCACAACTTTTAGGAATTCTCGGGCCTTACCTATCAGAAATTTGGCAAGTAAGCCCTTACTCCACTTCTTGTTACCCAATTAATTTCAATGTCGGACTTTGTCATGTGTAAAGCTGCGGCAACTTCTTCAGACTTCGGAACCTTTTCTAAACCACTGAAAGGTATTTGATCAAGGATAGGTATCCCAAGCAGTCTGGAGAATTCTTCCAATGTAGGTACCAACTGATAATCCGGGAATGTGAAGCAATGATGTTTAGGGTCGAAGAACTAGAATAAAACTCTCATCATATCTTCTTTGAAACCAGTGGTAACCAAATTGAGGAGAGAACCGTGTTTCTTGATGAACTGAGCATGATCGGGAAGTTCTGACACTAAATCCTTGAGTTGAGGATAGATTGTTACAAGATTAATCCGGATAGTCTTCCTGGAAGCCATAACCTGTGCAACAGAGCAAAGCTAAATCCCTAAGTCCTTGAAACGGTTAGTATAATGCCATGATGTTATGATGTTATGATGTTATGATGTTATGAGGTTAAATAAATAACAAGCACAAGCAAGTCACACAACCATCATTCCTAGGTTTTAAGGCTTGCATGAGTTCCATAGGTAAGTACCCTCCCCACTGAAGTTTGGTTGGTTCAACCTGTCCTAGAATAGTAATCGGGTTCTAAAAGGATCTCCAATCATTGACCTTCCTTTAAGTCCACTTCAGTGCAACGCCAAGTGGTTGACCGAAGCTTCCCTAAAGTCCAATCTCAAAGAGTGTAGTATCGAGTCTCAACCAAGCCCAGTCGGAACCGAAGTCAGTTATCTCACTACTTTCTAATGGCTAGGATGAGTCAATTAGGGTTCTAAAGGTCTGGTTAATGCTTTGATGACCCCACGCGAATGCCAAATTTTTCCTCGAGTAAACATGAGGAACATCAGGACATCCAAAGTGTCACATTAACCGTAGCCATCATTTTAACCATTCCAGTATACGCCGGATAGTCGCGATGATCTATTGCTACTTACCTAAGGTACACTAGATCCGGGTGTAGGATCTTTCACTCAAAAATTCCCTTAAAAGAAGGAACAATTTAAAACATAAATGATTTTTAAGGTGACCTCTCTTTGTAGTCCCCAGCAGAGTCGCCAGTTCTGTCATACGGTGAACTGGACTTTTTGTGTGTTTTTAATCGCAATGTCGCGGTTAGCAAGAGTCGCCACCGACTTTTCTTTTATCCAATAAGGAAAGGTGGAAAAGAACAGGAAAGACCTTAATTTAGATTCTTAGGTTCGGGAGGTACATTATACAAAGGGAAGGTGTTAGCACCCTTTGTATCCATGGTTATCCATGGGCTCTTAATTGCTCAATCATTTATGTTTTTCTAGTTTGAAAAAGTGGTTGAGAAATGTGTAGGAAATGTTTTGAAAAGGAGAATTTAACTTTGTAATGATTCTTGAATGAATGTATACAAAGTGGTTATCTCGTTTAGTTTTGAAAATAGTTTAGAAAAATATAACTCGGCAATGATTCTAGTGCGAATGTATGCCAAGTGGTGATTTTCTAATGGAGGTTTTGAAAGGTGTAAGGTGTGAAAAGTAGTTTTAGGTTATGAATGAGCAATTAAGGGTTATACCTGTCCGAGGTCTTTCCGGGCATTTCCTATCCTTATGAGGGTAAAACTGTCCTTACTATTGAGAAGTAAGTAGTTTTATCCTTTGGATGTAGAAGGGTCATCGTAGGGTCATCGGCTGGTCATCGAAGGCAACAGTAGTGAGGGTACCTTAGCATTCGAAGGGACTATCATCATTTAGCCATAGGCTACACCGAAGGGTCATCGAGGGACAAAATCGTACTTTCGAAGGCAACATCCGAGGGACCATGATTTATTTTATGATGATTTAACCGAGGGGCCATTGCTAAGTGTATCCCCACATTCGCGGGACATGACCGTATTACGTAATCGTGGGGTAACAAAGAGAGGCCCGATATCATTTATTTAAAGTCCATGTTTTAACGTTCATTAGGTAATTACGATGAATCTCCATATTAAAATCAACACATTAAAATCAATACATTAAAAATTAATACATTAAAATTAATTAGGCAATCAATATGAATCTTCACATTAAAGTGAAGCAATTTAGAATCCATCTCTACGAAGGTCTCCCACACGTAAAGTGGAGTACCTAGCCGACCGCCTTATTGAAGATATGGAAGCCTTTACACCATTCAACACACGGGTTAGAGCATTGAGATAAAGTATGATTTGACAATTGCACCATAAGATAAACAATAACAGTTATAAGTTCAGGCCAAATGATGCAAAATCGTAATTAGATAAGCATAAGATAGAACAGCAAAGAGACAAAGCAGCCACTGTCCCGTTCGCCTTTGCTTCGCCTAGCGAAGGCTCAGCGAATGCTCGCTGCAGGCTCGCTTAGCGATGAGCTAGCGAGCGGCCACGGGTTTGGAGTTTGACAGCAGCATGACTTCCGAAAACCTGCACTCTTATGGCATTTGATCACAGGCATAACATAGACAATTATACATGATGCTCATACTTAGATTCACATACGAAATCGAATTACATATCAAAACTTTAATCGGAATGCATCATGTATGTGAAGAATATCAATTGGAAACGTAAAACAGCGATGATACGCAAACCTGTGTGCAATTGCGATATTGAAAGGGACTGATTGCTTGGAGGCGGCGGTAGTTTCGGCGCGGAGGGGCTGTCTTCAGGTTAGCAGGGTTTTTTGCACCAGGGTTTCCGTCCTTCGTCTTGGTCTCTCCGTCTCGGTGTCTGTCCGTCTATCTCCCTGTGTGTCTGTGAAGAGCTGGTATTTATAGTAGTAGAGGTGACCTAATGGGCTTAAAATGAGGTCCAAAACTTCAGATTTTCGCAAGCTTCGCTAGGCGAAGGAATTGCTCGCCTAGCGAGCAAGCTAGTTTTGGGCTTTTTTCTGGATCTGATGCTTCGTTGGGCGAGTGTCATGATAAAGTGTTCGCTAGGCGAAGGAATTGCTCGCCTAGCGAGCAAGCTAGTTTGGGCCACTTCGGGATTGGGCCTGTTGTGAGCTGGGCTTTTGTTCATTTGATATCAGTGCCTTGCAGAGCAAGTCGGAGGGTCTTGAGGGATGCTTTGAAAGATGCCTTGTAATATCAACGGGCAAATTTTGGGGTATGACAGACACTATTCTTAAAGTATCCGTAGTCGAGCTTTAGTGTGAAGTGGGATAACATTAAAGCATTAAGACTATTATGTTTGTAGACTGATGATCACATCTCATGGATCATGGATAAAGAGTTATCAAGTCTTAAACATAGGTATGAATATTAGGAGTAACATTTATACCAGATTAACCCGCTATGAGAATACTATATAGAAAGTTATGCAAAGTGTCATAAGTTATTCTCATGGTGATAATAGTGTATAGCACTCTTCGACCTGAAACCACTATGGATCCTAGATGTAGAGTCGAGTGCTTTATTGCTGATCCAACATTGTCCGTAACTGGATAACCATAAAGACAGTTGATGGGTACTCCACAAAGCATGTTGAGGGACATGAGTGTCCTAGATGGAATTTGCCCATCCTGCGTAACAGGATAAATGTCTATGGGCCCAATATTGAACTGGACAAGGGTGGCACGGTCTATACCTTGTGTTCAATATAGACATAAGGGTAAAGGGGTAATTATACACATAACTATTATCACAGGAGGTTTTGTCAGATCACATGACATTTTCGTATCTTGGGTAGCAGTGATGTGTTGCTAGATACCGCTCACTGTTTATTATGTTAAATGCGTGATTTAATATAATTGTCAACCTCGCGAAAACCTACAGGGTCACACACAAAGGACGGATTGATGAGAAATAGAGTAACTAAGGAACACCGTAAGGTACGGTGCACTTAAGTGGGAGATGAAATATGGTAAGGTACCAAATACTTAAGTGATTTTGGCATATTATGAGATATGGGCCAAAATACACTTAAGTGGGCTTTTTAGCTTGAAGCCCACACAAGTGGTTCTATAAATAGAACCCCTTGGGTAGAAGCATTGTCACTCCACTCAGACTGAAATTCAAGTAGAGACTTGGAATTTCGTTTACCTCTCTCTCTCTCACTCAAAGCCTTCATTCATAACAGCTAGCACTGCGATTGAAGGAATCCGTTCGTGTGGACTGAGTAGAGACGTTGTCATCGTTCAACGTTCGTGATCGCTCCGTGGATTTGTATCCAAGGTTTTGATCGTTACAAGAGATCTGCACCAAAGGTTTGAATCGCCACAAGAGGTAACGATTCTATCACTGATAATGCCCATTCGTAAGGATCACTAAATGGAGAAATTTTTAAATTCCGTTGCGCCTTGGATGGCAATTCTCCTTCAGTGGTATCAGAGCCACTTACGAAACCATGAATCTGATAACTGTTTTTGTTTTGTATTAATATGATTAAAGACATAACGAATCAAAGATTAAATTGAGATCGATCAAGTTACATATATGTGATATATGTAATCCTGATGCAAAATACATTATATATGATATAGTGTTCTCGTTTCGTTCATTCAAACACTCAATGATTGTTTTCCTTTGAGCGATCAATGGTCATTTGCTTCTTGATCTGACATTAGTATGGTGAAGCAATGACGTGTTGATCAATCATACTGAATTAACAATCGAGATGTGTTTGACGGTATGAAATTGGTGCATCAGGGTTAGTGACGACACAAGGGTTATGTTGTCAGAGAGTTATGCGATTGGGGTTTGACTGCACAAGAGTTGTGCTTTCTAAACACTTTTTGGAACAGTGTTAACCGGTTAACGCGTATGGTTAACCGGTTAACGAAATACGAAATAATTTTTTTTGAGTTTTTCAACAGTGTTAACCGGTTAACGCATTTGGTTAACCGGTTAACGCAAGGCGAAAAACAGTTTTCCAAGACATTTTCAAACAGTGTTAACCGGTTAACGCATTTGGTTAACCGGTTAACGCAAGGTAGAAAACAATTTTTTTTTCAGATTTCAAACAGTGTTAACCGGTTAACGCATATGGTTAACCGGTTAACGCAAGGAAATTTTCACCCGTTCGGCTAACTCAGTGCTTTAAAAGTATCAAGTGTTGATACGAAAAGCGACATCGATTTTAAATATATTTTTCATTAAAATGTGGTGATCAGTCATCTAGATTTAATTTGATTTTAATTAATTAAAGGAATTCATAATAATAATAATAAAGTATTTATTATTGTCTTGTGGTGATCGGTTATGGCCTTAGTCTTCCTTTATTTTGTTTTGGGTTTTAAAATACGACCTGCGTGTCGTGCCTCTCTCTTTATCTCCCAAATGTAACTTATTTTCTCATCTCACTCCCTCGTATGTAAAACGAGTTTCTTTTGTAATGTAATGATATGAAGGAAGCAAAGAAGTCAGTGCCAAAGGAAGACAACCTTGAAGATCTTGCTTGGAGAAGCTTAGATCGTTGTAGGTTAGCTTAGGTTCTCTTATTGGCTTGGGAGAACAATTGCGCTAGGGGCCATAACTGTTTCATTTTGTTTGTATGTATGTTGATGCATGTGAATGTATGTTGATGCATGTGAGAGACGGTTTATATGATAAACAAGCCGGTGAGATAAAAAAAATTGCAATTCCCTCAAATTAAATATTAAGTTTATGTTTTCCAAGTTTTAACACTCATCAAGACTAGTAATGGATAATGTAGGTTTCGCCTACGCGAGGTGCATGATCTATATATTAGTAAGGTGCGATGGGATAATTGTAATATCCAACTGTTAAAATAATGGGTCAAACTTAACTAAACAAATTATAATAAGATTATATATATGTTTAGAAGCAAGAGTTGGGAATGATCCATATGATGGATTGGAATAAGGAGTTATTCACCCAACTGAAATTTTCGAGAGTTGTATGAGATACAATTGGAAGGAGTTCCTACCTAAATAACCTAGTTTTGTGTAATCCGCCTACGCGGACTTAGAACGAAGTGAAATATGGATCTCGACCCACTAGAAAATCTTCCAACGGGATTTTCCGAATCAAATGATGAGGGTCATTTGTTTTGAGTAAAATAGTGGGAGCATGTTTAATTAAAGGCCTAATTAAATATGTCAATGATACTTATATTTTCATTAATCCTTATGTAGATAACCATGACAACAAACACCTCTAACAATATCTTGCGATCAATCCTTGATAAGGAAAAATTGTCTGGGACAAATTTTCTGGATTAGCACCGAAACCTGAGGATTGTCCTCAAACATGATAAAAAGCTGTATGTCTTGGAGACACCTGTTCCTAAAGAGGAACCTCCTAGTTCTGCACCTAAGGCAGAAAGAGATGCTTATAAGAAGCATGTCGATGATGCCAATGAAACTGCTTGTCTCATGCTAGCTACCATGAACTCAGAATTGAAAAAGCAACATGAGAACATGTCAGCGTTCGATATGATCGAACACCTGAAGATGCTCTATCAAGAGCAAGCAAGGCATGAGAGGTTTGAAGTTTCAAAAGCCCTTTTTCAAGGCAAGTTAGCTGAGGGAGCCCCTGTAGGTCCCCATGTACTCAAGATGATTAGGTATGTGGAAAACCTTGAGAGATTGGGTTTTCCCCTCGAAAAGGAACTTGCGACTGATTTGATCTAGCAATCGTTTCCAGATAGTTTGAGTCAATTTGTCCTAAATTTCAATATGATTGATATGGACAAATCTCTTCCTGAACTGCTCGCCATGTTAAGAACTGCCGAGAAGAATCTGAAGTCAAAAGGGAAGTCCATTCTGATGATCGGAAATGGAAAGAGACAGAACAAAAGGCCCACTAAGCAGGGTGATAAAGGGAAAGGCAAGGAAGTTGCCAAACCCAAACCCACCGTTGCTGCTTTAAATCCTAGTGGAGGCATAGTAAAAGAAGGCACCTGCTTCCATTGCGGTAAGACCGGACACTGGAAGAGGAACTGCCCAAAGTACCTGGAAGATAAGAAGAATGGAGTAGAGACTTCAACTTCAGGTATTTTTGTTATTAATTTATCTACTTCTGCATCATGGGTATTAGATACTGGATGCGGTTCTCACATTTGTACAAATGTGCAGGGGATGAAAAGAAGTAGAGATTTGGCAAAAGGTGAAGTTGACCTACGAGTTGGCTATGGAGCAAAGGTTGCTGCTTTAGCCGTAGGGACTTATGTATTGACTTTACCTAGTGGTTTAATAATTCAGTTAGAGAATTGTTATTATGTACCTGCAATTAACACGAATATTAATTCCGTTTCTTGTTTGGACAAGTTTGGTTTTTCATTTATAATAAAGAACAATTGTTGCTCAATTTATTTGAATGATATATTCTATGCTACTGCACAAATGAACAATGGACTATATGTCCTTGATCTGGAAATGCCTATTTATAACATTAATACTAAAAGGATGAAACCTAATGAGTTAAATCCAATTTACCTTTGGCATTGTCGATTAGGCCACATAAATGGGAAACGCATCTCCAAACTCCATAAAGATGGACTCTTGGACTCTTTTGATTATGAATCATATGAGACATGCAAATCTTGTTTAATTGGAAAGATGACAAAGTCTCCATTCACATGAAAAGGTGAAAGAGATAATGATCTTTTGACCCTCATACATACTGATGTATGTGGACCACTGAACATGCCAGCCAGAGGAGGTTTTTATTACTTCATCACATTTACTGATGATTTCAGTAGATATGGTTATGTGTATTTAATGAAACACAAATCATAGTCCTTTGAAGAGTTCAAGGAATTCAAGAATGAAGTACAAAACCAACTAGGTAAGAATATTAAAACTCTTCGATCAGATCGAGGTGGTGAGTATTTAAGCCTAGAGTTTGATGACCATCTGAAAGAGTGTGGGATCCTATCCCAACTTACTCCTCCCGGAACACCCCAAGATAATGGTGTATCTGAGAGAAGAAATCGAACCCTGTTAGACATGGTCCGATCCATGATGAGTCACACCAATCTTCCAAACTCCTTTTGAGGACATACACTATTGACATCAGCTTACACACTTAACCGTGTTCCATCCAAAAGGTTGAAAAGACACCATATGAGATATAGAGTGGTAAGAAACCACATATGTCTTACATGAAGATTTGGGGTTGCGAAGTTTATGTGAAACGACAAATTTCAACTAAGCTTGAGCCCAAATCTGACAAATGCTTATTTATGGGGTATCCTAAAGAAACAAGAGGGTATTACCTCTACAATCCTTCAGATGGCAAAGTGTTTGTCACTCGAACTGGAGTTTTCCTGGAAAGGGATTTTATTTCCAAAGGAATCAGTGGGAGGAAAGTATAGCTTGAAGAAATTCAAGAATCACAAAGCATCGATACACCTATGGAGGAATTAGAGCAGGAAACACAACTAGTTGTGTAAGAGCAACCTGCTCAAGTAGAACAAGACCAACGTAGGTCAGGCAGGATACGTCACCTACCTGAGATATATGGATATCTGATCAAGGTGATGTATTACTCATGGATTCATCAAAAGCAAAGATGAGCCTTGTGTCTACAAGAAGGTTAGTGGGAGCATGATCGTTTTCTTGATGTTATATGTAGATGACATATTACTCATTGGAAACGATGTCCCTACCTTACAACGAGTAAAGTCTTGGTTGGGGAAATGCTTTTCTATGAAGGACCTAGGTGAAGCATCCTATATATTAGGAATCAGAATCTATAGAGATAGATCACAAAACTGCTTGGCCTAAGTCAGAGTACATACGTAGACAAAGTGCTGAGACACTTTAATATGCATGATTCCAATGGTTATGTGTTTTTGCTTAAATGGTGGCACTGTGAGCTAGAAAAGTTCAAAGCAAGATATAGTTGTTGATTCTACAACCGAGGCCGAGTATATTGTTGCCTTAAGTGCGGCAAAGGAAGCTGTTTGGATCAATAAGTTCATTAGTGAACTTGGCATAGTCCCTAGCATTGTGGATCCCATTGGTCTCTACTATGATAACAATGGTGCTATCGTACAAGCTAAGGAGCCTAGATCTCACCAACGATCCAAACACATACTTAGGCGTTATCATCTCGTTCGAGAGATAATGGATAGAGGAGATATGAAAATATGTAGAGTACCTACACTTGACAATATTGCTGACCCACTAACAGGGCCTCTTGCGCAGCAGAAGCATGATGGCCATACTAGATCAATGGGCATAAGGGGTATGCCTGATTGGCTCGAGTGCTAGTGGGAGATTGTTGGTGTAAGCCCTAGAGGCCAATACTTTTGGTACTTGTATAGAATTATTTATTAATAATAAAAGGCATTTTCTTTATTATGGTTGATTAATAAAGTCCCTGGAATAGATAGTCCGTTTAATGTATTAAGTGTGACTTAATCATGAGAGCACATTAAACATAAGGACACTATTCTTAAAGTATCCGTAGTCGAGCTTTAGTGTGAAGTGGGATAACATTAAAGCATTAAGACTATTATGTTTGTAGACTGATGATCACATCTCATGGATCATGGATAAAGAGTTATCAAGTCTTAAACATAGGTATGAATATTAGGAGTAACATTTATACCAGATTAACCCGCTATGAGAATACTATATAGAAAGTTGTGCAAAATGTCATAAGTTATTCTCATGGTGATAATAGTGTATACCACTCTTCGACCTGAAACCACTATGGATCCTAGATGTAGAGTCGAGTGCTTTATTGCTGATCCAACATTGTCCGTAACTGGATAACCATAAAGACAGTTGATGGATACTCCACAAAGCATGCTGAGGGACATGAGTGTCCTAGATGGAATTTGCCCATCCTGCGTAACAGGATAAATGTCTATGGGCCCAATATTGAACTGGACAAGGGTGGCACGGTCTATACCTTGTGTTCAATATAGACATAAGGGCAAAGGGGTAATTATACACATAACTATTATCACAGGAGGTTTTGTCAGATCACATGACATTTTCGTATCTTGGGTAGCAGTGATGTGTTGCTAGATACCGCTCACTGTTTATTATGTTAAATGCGTGATTTAATATAATTGCCAACGTCGCGAAAACCTACAGGGTCACACACAAAGGACGGATTGATGAGAAATAGAGTAACTAAGGAACACCGTAAGGTACGGTGCACTTAAGTGGGAGACGAAATATGGTAAGGTACCAAATACTTAAGTGATTTTGGCATATTATGAGATATGGGCCAAAATACACTTAAGTGGGCTTTTTAGCTTGAAGTCCACACAAGTGGTTCTATAAATAGAACCCCTTGGGTAGAAGCATTGTCACTCCACTCAGACTGAAATTCAAGTAGAGACTTGGAATTTCGTTTCCCTCTCTCTCTCTCTCTCTCTCTCTCTCTCTCTCTCACTCAAAGCCTTCATTCATAACAGCTAGCACTGCGATTGAAGGAATCCGTTCGTGTGGACTGAGTAGAGACGTTGTCATCGTTCAACGTTCGTGATCGCTCCGTGGATTTGTATCCAAGGTTTTGATTGTTGCAAGAGATCTGCACCAAAGGTTTGAATCGCCACAAGAGGTAACGATTTTATCACTGATCATGCCCATTCGTAAGGATCACTAAATGGAGAAATTTTTAAATTCCGTTGCGCCTTGGATGGCAATTCTCCTTCAACATTACTATATTTCATATTCTACTTAAGTACACCGTACCTTACGATGTTCTACTATTCACTTAAGGGCGTCGTACCTTACAGTGTTCCTTAGTTACTCTATCTCTCATCAATCCGTTTTTTTGTGTGTGACCCTGTAGGTTTTCGTGGCATTGGCAATTATATTAAATAACGTATTTAACATAATAAACAGTGAGCGGTATCTAGCAACACATCACTGCTACCCAAGACACGAAAATGTCATGTGATCTGACAAATCCTTTTGTGATAATACTTATGTGTACAATTACCCTTTTGCCCTTATGTCTATATTGAACACAAGGCATAGACCGTGTCATCCTTGTCCAGTTCAATATTGGGCCCATAGACATTTATCCTGTTACGCAGGATGGGAAAATTCCATCTAGGTCACTCATGTCCCTTAGCATGCTTCGTAGAATACCCATTAACTGTCTTTATGGTCATCCAGTTACGGACAATGTTTGATCAGAAATAAGGCACTCGACTCTACATCTAGGGTCCATAGTGGTTTCAGGTCGAAGGGTGGTATACACCATTATCACAATGAGAATAACTTATGACACTTTGCATAACATTCTATATAGTATTCTCATAGCAGGTCAATCCAGTATAAATATTACTCTTAATATTCATACTTATGTGTAAAACATGAGAACTCCTTATCCATAATCTATGAGATGTGATCATCAGTCTATATACATAATAGTCTTAATGCTTTAATGTTATCCCACTTCACAATAAAGCTCGACTATGGATACTTTAAGAATAGTGTCCTTATGTTTAATGTGATCTCATGATTAAGTCACACTTGATACAATAAACGGACTATCTCTTCTAGGGACTTTATTAGACAAACATAATAAAGAAAAAGCCTTTTATTATTAATAAATAATTCGATACAAGTACCAAAAGTATTGGCCTCTAGGGCTTACACCAATAGGCCTGTCATAGTAATTACACATTATGTTAAAAAATGATTACAAGTCTGTTATAACAACAATTACATGTTTGTCATATTCAACAATTAAAGGTTTGTCATAACAATAATATTAACATTTCACTCAATATTCAACAACAACAATCTTCATTCAACTTAACATAGTCAATTACATTGCACTGTAGTTCATACAACATTAACAATATATTACATTGCACAACAAAATACAAACAAACCTAACATAAACATCACAACCTAATCCACTAATTTATTACATTTGATACAATCAATCTAATTAACAACACTAATGTCATTCCCATGGTAAACTTGATCATCATCTTCAAGAACTTGATCTTCAACTTCAGTTGATCCTCTTTAATAATGGCATCATCCAACTTGACCTTTTCTGGGTTTAATTTTTGGTGCATTGAAGATATTACTTCCTTGGCTCGTTGAGACATTTCTTCATCATACCATGCAAAGTGAATACATCTCTTGTATCCCTGATTCTAGAAATAAAGAAGAAAATGAAGGATTTTCTGGAAATCATAAATAATTTTGTTCATGGATATTACAAATCAAACTAACCTTGTACATCCCACACCAAAAAAAAAACGACCTGGGTTCAAATTTGTCCACGCCATTATCAATGGAGAAGGAAGACCACACTTGCATTTGATATGATTGGAGCGAGAAACACTACAATTACTTGATGTTGAATATTGGGACATGGTCGCTGAGCACTGGATCGTCAATATTGATACAAAATTTATGGTTTTCTGGAGAAGGATAAGAACATCATGTTTTCTAGGGTTTACTGGGTGCAAATGGGGAAGAAGACCAACCATATGGTCTTCATGTATTGTTTTATAATGTTTTTCATTTAAAATGTTTTTTAATTTAATATGTTTAAATTAACATGTTTTTAAATGACGTGGCATTGTTTTTCAAACTTGGGTCAACATTTCATTTGCACCTCATAGCCGAACATGCCACATAGCCAATTTTGAATAGGGGACCAAAAATACCTAAGTATATTCAAAACAAGGGACTTAAAACCTGGTTTCTTAAGGAGGGATTAAAAGTTTAAAAGAATGAAAGAAGAGAGATCAAAATTGCATTTAAGCCTTTTTAAAATCATCCTTTGTCTTAAGAGTGTTGGAAACAAAAATGGTTATGGAATTTGAAGTCAGACCTATGTTAGTAATGTAGCTTGTACATCTTTTTTCTTCTCTATATGTGTGAGTGAAGATATTTATATTGTTGGTAGAACCTTTGCAAGTCTTTCAATGATTGCTTATTTGCTAAGGCACCATACAAGGGTTGGAAATGACTTGAACCATCATAAGGAAGTCAATGTCAATCCAAAGTTTGTGTCAACATTTTTCTTTTTCTATTTCTATAGCTCTCGTAAGAGCATTAAATCCAACATGAAGGGATGGGCCCCAAGAGACTTGTTCTGTAAAAGCTAAAATAAAGTTTCCCTTGTTATCTCTAAGAATGCTACTACAACCATATGTAGAAGAAGGATAAGTGTATGCTCCATCAGAATTACATTTTAACTAGTCTAGAATAGGAGTTTTCTATATATAACATCTTTATTGAAGGAGCATGAGGTGGGTGGATGTAGACATCAAAAGATTTTATTAGAGTAAAATCAGACATAGTAGCAAAAGATGTTAAAGAGGAATTGTCGCTTGCAAGTTTCACTTGAGCCATGAGATTAATGATTGATTGTTGGAGGTT
The DNA here is from genome assembly GCF_024323335.1 of Lathyrus oleraceus. Lineage (NCBI taxonomy): Eukaryota > Viridiplantae > Streptophyta > Magnoliopsida > Fabales > Fabaceae > Lathyrus > Lathyrus oleraceus. The sequence goes on along the minus strand of NC_066584.1, from coordinate 463,628,330 downwards.
TGGAGGATGGTTTTTGAATCTCAACTTGTTCATATCATCCAGTATTGTTGATGAGAAATATACGTACAACTTTCATAACCAAATTGCATTGTTTAGATCTTCCTCAACTACAATAGTGCCACCAAACTTCTAAAGTGAGAGGTATGTTGGTGTATTAGTTTTCCTGCCAAGCCAAAGCCTTTTTTTTGTTGCAAACTTGCACTAAAAGGAAAGAAGTGTAGTTCTATCAACCGCATAATTGCAATGATAACAAATTGAGGCCATTGTAATGCCTCTCCTCATAAGCATGTCATAAGATGGGATCTTATCTTGTATTAGTCTCCAAACTAGCAATGATTTGGATGGTGGAATGTACATGTTCCATATTGCTTTTGCCCAGTCAATCTCAGTGGAAGGATGAGATTTGAATAATTAACTCTCTTTTAAACTAAGAAAGTCATAATCTAAATTAGATCAAATCATAATATATTTGTCATTGTTTTCCAACAAGTGAACATAAAGCAATTTGTTAGATATGAAGGGAAACATATCAAACAAGGTATGAGGAAATAACCATTGAAAACCATGAATGAAGTCAGGGATTGTGGAGTTTTCATTCACGCATTAAATGTGAAGAAAGTCCAAATTAGTTTCTAATATAAGAGGAGGACCACATCATCAATACTTAAAAATGAGTGCGTGAGCATGCTTTAGATGATGGTTTTTAGAAGAGTATGATGGATACTCAAAGAGGAGTCCTTGTCATCCTCAAAGGCAATATATATGTTGGATCCTTAAAGAATTGTCATATTATCAGACAATTATAACTATTAAATCATAAAATAAGTTTGACTTGTATTATAACTATTTTAAAATTATATTTACGTATATATGCAATGTTGTAATAAATTGTCCCTATATTTATGTTAACAAATTTTTGGATTTCGTCTCTATATCTTTTTTCCTTATTAAAATAATCCATTAATGTTAAAATATTTTTGATATTCGTCTCTAACGTTAAAATCCGTTGGAAAATATTTTTTTACAAGTGGATTTTTCTGCGGATTTTAACATTAAAGACGAATACCAAAAAGATTTTAACATTCGAAAATTATTTTAAGAAAATAAAAAGATAAAAGGAAGAAAATCAAAAACTCGTTATTTTACAAGGAAAAATTATCTATTTAAACCTATAACTTCTTTACTTCTTATGTATATATATAAACCATTGAACAATAATTCTCCATCTTGATTCATTTTTACATATAGGCTTAAGGAATACAAAATCTTCGATGTGTGAGATTCATGAACATATATTCTCCAACTTAGTTGATCTCTACAAATAAAATGAGGAATAAAAAATTAATTTAGTGAATGATACTAACTCTTTACATTGATTCTCCCTATGAATGTCACATTGGCCTTACTTTGAGAAAGGAATACTAAAAAGGAACACAAAACATTCATATATTTAAAACTAATAAAATTAAGAAAGTATTATTAATATAATCTGATTTGAGACTCATACTCACACATGATATATCAACAATACCCTAATAAGTGTGAGTCCATCCATTTTTATGGGTATAATCCCCCTCAAATGAAAGTTTTTTTTCATCCACGTCTACTTACACCATCGTTGGATGGCCTCAACAAAACACGCCACCTGAACACCCTTCTCAAGAAGACTTTCGATAAAAGGAGCCCTTGTAGATATGCTCAAATACCACTATTGGGTCATGAGGGAGGTCAATGGATCATCACATCGGGCTTTAGGAACAACCACACAAGTGAGAGAGACACTACATATTAACCCCAAACCTTAAGGCATTAAGTCTATGGGCCTTCTCACTTATAAAGTCTATGGGTCTTCTCACTTTTCCGTTCGATGTGAAACCCATACTCACACTTGACATACCGATACCATTTTATATTTCATGTAGTTGTATTTGTGTCATCTCATTTGTTTTTATTAACCATTTCTATATTTACTCATTTTCATGCATTTTTCTATGTATAACACATGTATCATAATTATGGTTGATCAGACAAACAGACAAATAAATTAGGCTCGTTATATAAAAATCATTTTTATATTATAACTTATTAAAATAAGTCACCATTTTATATGTCATGCAATCTTATTTGTGTCACACTATTAAAAAAACAACGACGTCACCGTTACTATGGTCTTTCGAAGGACCATGGAGATATATCTAAATTCAAGCGCATATATATATATATATATATATATATATATATATATATATATATATATATATATATATATATATATATATATATATATATATATATTACCACGAGTTTTTAAAACATCCGTAGCGATATCAGTTGATGTTTCATGAGTTCGATTCTCAGTGCTTGCTAGTTCGTGATTTCTTCAGTATTTTAGCATCGTCTTTCATTTTTATTTAAAAATAAATAAAGTTGTATCACTACGGTTCTTTAAACTAACCGTTGTGATATACTTTTAAAAAAAATAAATTACTTAAAATCTGACGCTTTTTTTTAATAAAAATATCATTAATGTAAATTTTATATCATCACGGTTGTCTAACAACACCGTTATAATATATTTTTCATTATTTTTTAAAAAATTTAATTGCTTAAAACCTGGCGTTTTTTTATAAATTTTCAGCATATATCACAATGACTTTGATAAACAACCGTGGTGATATTATTTAATCACTTTAAGCATAGCTAGCTAATTTGTCTCTTCAGTTCCATATTTTCATTTCCATCAAGTAACAACCTTTGACGAAACACCGCGATTTTCAACCCTAGCCAAACAACACAATTTTCAACCCTAACGAAACAAAAGCAGTTTCAACCCTAACAAAAAGTACAACTTCAACTTCAAACATGAAGAAACAATAACATTTTCAACCAACGTCTGTGCTTTCGTACCGTTGAGGAATGGGCCAACATTGTGTTCTTCGTTCTTGGCTAGCCTCTGATTTAGCTGAGGAGGAGGAACTCAAAGATTCTGACAATATTTTTTACTTATTCATCACGTTTCTGGTACATAAGCTTTTTCCCCGTGCATCTGCAATACCATCATTTTCCATTGGTGTTTATGTATTTGTTATTATTGATGTCATTGTGTTGATGATGCCACTGATGCTTATGTATTTGTTATTTTTGATTCCATTATTGTTGATGATGCCATTGTTATTGCTAATTCCATTGTTGTTGATGATGCCATGCATATTATTGCTTATGTATTTGTTGTTGTTGATGCCATTGTGTTGATGTTGCTACTAATGCTTATGTATTTGTTGTTGTTGATGTCATTATGTTGATGCTGCTACTAATGATTATGTATTTGTTGTTGTTGATGATGCCATTGTTGTTATTGATGTCATTATTACTGATGATGCCATATTATTGCTTATGTATTTGTTGTTATTGATGTCATTGTGTTGATGATGCTAGTATTTTGTTGATGTCATTGTGTTGATGATGTCATTGTTATTGACGATGCCATTATGTTGATGATGCTATTGTTGATGATGTTTGTGTCTTGATGTTGATTATTTTATGTCTTGATATATGGCTTATTCTTCATCTAGTAGCGACAAAGCTACGTATACAAATGAAACCAGTACAAATGATTCTCAATTTGTAGTAAGAGAACAGAAAAAATATATTAAATATGGGCTACAATGATGGCTACATTAACAAAAATCTGCAAGTAAGGTGACATACTTCTGGTCAAGTTTAGTGTCGTTTATACTATTCTTGATGGTCCTCATTCTTATCTTTTTAAGATTTATGTTGCGTTCCTTGGACGTAGCAAAGTCAACATATTGTTAGATGATTGAAAAGATGTAACAGATGAGGTGAAAAATAGCATATGGATAGACGTTTAGGTATTAATTTTAATTTTCATCTATTAGATATTACTTTATATTAACACTAATACATACTTATTGATTTAAATATGTTGTTGATGTTTGAATTTAGTGATGATTCGAAGTTGAAAAAAATGGATCACTTATATTGATACGGCTTGGAGGAGTTTTAAGTCACGACTCACAAATGACTATATTATGAATCCTAAGCCTAATATTAAGCGCCCGTAGGTGAAATATCCTTATCTTGACAATAAGGTTTGGAAAAAGTTTGTGAAGTCTCGTAGTTCTTAAGAGTTCATGGTTAGTACCAGTTGTATTTTCTGATAATTTTATGAATACAACCATGGATGTTAATATTTTCCCTATGTTTAAAACATGTTAAGAGTGAAGTAGGAAAACTGAACAAGTCTAAAAAAAAATACCCCCATAGGTTGTCTCGTGGGGGATACAGGAAACTTGAGAAAACAATGATTGATGAAAAAAGACAATAACTAGAAGATGGGGAATCCATGAGTCGTGATCGGGAACCATCTCTATCATCACGATATGAGAAGTGGAAGATGGCTCTACAAAGACCAAATAGAGACTACATTTTAGATGCCTCAAGATTAATAGTTGAGAAAATTTTAAGTTGAACTTGTTATGCATATGTTAAGTGTTATTTAAACCGCTTTGGTAATTAATGATGGATGTCTTATCATGTTGTGTAGGATTCATTGGTTAACTTAGCCCATGAAGTTTCCTTTGTTCTAGAACCACGACATGATATATTAGTAGAAGCAATTTGAACAAAGGAGTATGATGGGCGTGTCTGTGGGGTTGGTGATGACATCGTCCTGAGAATGTTTTTTGGTATGTCTAGAAAAAGTACCAAACAGGTGCAAAAAGAAACGTTGGAAGACTGTTAGAGGAAGATAGATAGTCAAAAGAAAGAATTTGAAGAGAAGTCAGAAGCGGAGCGAGTAACTCACATGAAAATTTTTGAAGAAATAAAAGAGTTATATATGGTATGTGAGAATATTATGATATCTAAAATGTATGATATGTATTGTGTTAATTTTGTTTTGTGTTTATGTGTTTTTTATGATGTAGAGAATCAGTGGAACTGTCACATAATGTACAAATGAAGATGATGATGTTGATGATCAATTGCCTGATAGAAATATTGTACATGGTGCAAGCACAAAAGGCAGTTGTTCAGCCGCCCCCACCGGTAACGATATCCATAACAAGTTATTGGCTCCCCCTGAAGGATCATATTCCAAAATGTTATGTTACGTTATGCGCAACAAAGATGCGATGTTTTCTCTTGCGCTTGAACATGATTCAGAGTTATAGGGGTTAAAGAAATTCTTAATCTTTCCTAAAGATATAAAATATATGATCATTAGAAATCGGTGGCTAGACGTAGGGTTACTACAAGTTTGGTGCACGTAAGTATGTCTCATTGTGCTACATTCACTATTTTGTATAAAACTAATTCCTCACGTGTTTTTATGTATTTTGTTTAACAATTTAGGTACATTCATCATGTTCTTATAGAATTAAATAAATCGAATACTTATGGATTATTGGATCCAGTTAGAGTACGATTTACAAGTAATTCTACAAAAAATATTGAAGATACTTAACATCACAGATAGCGTGGGGGCGGAAAGAATGTTACTTAGCATCATTCATCAATAAGTGAGTAATTTTAAAATTATGGTTTCTCTATTATAGTTAGTTTTTGTTTTTTTACCAAATACTAGTTATATATGCTTGTATTATTCATTCAGGGAATATTATCAATTGATCATCATATCTCTTCGGACGGATATGATAACTACACTATTTTGTTGCACTATCCACTTGAACATATGATGAAATAAATTATTACTAGGTAACTTTATGTTTATGAGACTTTTAGTAATATTTTCTTTGACTTTGTAATTATCTTAGCGTGTAATAGTTTTAAACCATTTTCAATATAAAAGATTGTGGAGAGACATTATAGGTTGAACAACTCTAAAAAAAACTCGCATTTTTAGAACCCAAGGTAAGTGGATTAATTGTGACATCCACTTTTCTCTCTCTCTCTCTCTCTCTCTCTCTCTCTCTCTCTCTCTCTCTATATATATATATATATATATATATATATATATATATATATATATATATATATATATATATATATATATATATATATATATATATATATATATATATATATATAATATATATATATATATATATATATATATATATATATATATATATATATATATATATATATATATATATATATATATATATATATATATATATATATATATATTCATGAAATGTTTAAATTTGTAGACTAGAAAATAAGCATAGGGATAGGAGTATGGGTACTATGTAATGGAACACATGTTTAACATCTTCTCTGTCGACATTGTTGATTTGTGGGATCATATATATATATATATATATATATATATATATATATATATATATATATATATATATATATATATATATATATATATATATATATATGTGTATATATATATACATGTGTATATATATATATATATATATATATATATATATATATATATATATATATATATATATATATATATAATGTCATGAAATATTTACAATAACATATTACTGTTAAATTAATTTGCTATTATAATTCAAATCACGTGATATTCAATTTTTTTCACTTGTTTATGTAGACGTTTAACGGCATGACACTTTTTTCTCCCGATGACTTAGACGACGTCTGTAGACGTTGGACGTTTACTTTTAATGTGTCAGTAGAAAAGGGGATGATATTGTATGACTTCGTATTTGATGATTGTAAATATATTTTTATTGCTTAATTTGATATTTTATAAATATTTAGCTAATATATGTATAATATACGGTAAAAAAAATACAGGTTTGTAATATTTGGAAAAATAAAATAAAATAAAATAAAATATTTAATCACAATTATTTATACCAACTGTTGTTATAGATAGAGCTCAAAATATTATACTTTGACCATTATGATATATAGCGTGATACCTATTTTATCGCAACGGTCATACGCCCATGGTATATCGTAACAGTTGTATACTTTGATCATGAAGGGGGTTCAGGGATCATCATATCGGGCTTTAAGAGCAACTACACAAGTGAAAGAGACACCACACATTAAACCAAAACCTTAAGGCATTGAGTCTATAGGTCTTCTCACTTATAAAGTGTTCAACATTCACTTTCCCATTCGATGTGGGACTCATACTCACACTTGATATACCAACACTATTTTATATTTCATGTAGTTGTATTTGTGTCATCTCATTTGTTTTTATTAACCATTTCTATATTTACTCATTTTTCATGCATTTTACTGTGTATATATCATAATTATGGTTGATCAGACAAACAGACAAATAAGTTAGGCTCGTTATATAAGAATCGTTTTGATATTATAACTTATTAAAATAACTCAACATTTTATATGTCATGAAATCTTATTTGTGTCACACTAATACGAAAATTACCTATCACCATGTCTAGGAGAATAATTTCATCATGGTAGGTGGTCTATGATAATGAATAGTGCAATAGAGAGTGTCATACTTTCCACCACAAGCTAGTGGTCATGGTGAAAAACTAGATAGCAGGCCATATTTGACCATAATTGTAATGTCCAACCATAGTCAAAAGTGCCATGGTCATGGGTTTGATACCCAACAACAATATGTTGGCATTTTAAAATGATGTTATCACTACCTTTCCACCATGATTGGAGCTTTTAACCAAGTTGACATATACAATTGAGTTTATTATATTGTTGTTTACCTTGAAAATTGGTAAACAACTGCTGATCTTCCAAATTTCTAAATTTGGTCACTCACAGGATCGATCAGATTGATCCTAGGACATGTGCTAAGTGTCTCGTAAACGTAATAGTAATAAATGATCAAACTAAACGTCATATCAGAGTTTTAAAGAAAACTAAGGACAAAAGAGTGACTTGAACGAAAAGAAAAGTCGTAAATTAGTGTTTAGAACTAGTAAAGAAAAATGAAGTAAACGACGCGAATTGTAAAAGGCTTGAAAATAAAAAAAAAGTTTGTAAGCACTGGAATCTTAAGACTGTAAGATAAAAGTTTAAGGTAAGGAAAGGAACTAAAGGATCTTTAAATTTGCAAATGACAAAGTAAAAATAAAGTGTTTGAAAGGAAAGAACAAGGAAGCGTGTTTCTGAAGAGAAAGTAAAGACATATTTATAATGCTTTGAAATGATTAAACAATGGTGTAGACAACATACATTCTGCGTTTTACAGTTCTTCTTCACACGAATACTTAGTAAATTTGCAGATTTTATACACAATTTGACACACAGTTTTCTAACACTAAGACCCTATATTTATACTGGATCAAAATAACCGCTTTGATGGTCCTTCAATCACGTCGATACACATGGCGCCCTGCATGCGTGCATTCGCTCACTCTGCTCCATGTGTATCCTTGCGGTTTCTGAAGAAGGTGATCTTCCCTCCATTATTTAAATTTCAAATCTCTGATCGAAAACTGTTTTCTAACCGCTCCTCAAGGAACTGCTCCGAAATTCCAGCTATGAGCTTGATCTTTATCCAATCAGCTAAGACGATCTACCCCCAGCTGGTCGAATCATTTCTTGGTCGAAACCAGCTGTGCATATTTTCCAATTTTGGTAATTTGGGGTGGGCGTCGAAAATTTGAGCTAATGTCTAAGGAATCCTCCGAACCAGAGTCGAAGTTGTTAGTTAATAACTCATCTTCGGCAACCATCTGATTTTCTCCGGCCTTCTTATTTGAAATCTTGGGATCTCTTTTGGTGAAGTTAGGGCCATCCTTTTTCTTCACCATCACGTTGGTACTTGATTCAGCCTGGTCCATTTCGCCAGCTTCTCTTTTGGCTTTTCGCCTTCTTTGTTGTCTTATCCACTGGGACCTCGTCATAGGATTCTTTCCTTTATAGTTCTCGGACACATGTGCGGTCCTTTTGTCGGACCGAAATTCCTGGCGGTAGGCCAACGATGAACCTCTTTCAACCTCGAAGTTCTGCCACTTGCCATAACCATGTTTCCTACCCTCAGCCTGCTTGACCCACTTCCCATCTGATCCTCCGATGCTTGGCTTAAAGGTCATGGGTTGGAAGTTTCGTCCAGCTTGCTTGGTTTCACTCAACTTCACCATGGGCGCCTAGGATCAGGATATCTCCTGGGATCAAAGAACCTTTCTGGCTTACCCGCTTGATTATTGTGGATGGCTTTATGGCCATTTTGGTGATTCACTCCCCTAACCCCTTCCAGATTATGAGCTGCCCTTTTGTCGAAGACAGCACTGCACCTGGGGCATAGTATAACTTCCGATTTCTTTTTTTGGCACCTTCAGAGGAAGTCCGATAGTGTTTCTTCCTCCTGAGGGAAGACGACCTTGTTGTATTCCTCTTGTCGACATTCATCATCGACTTCCATTGAGACTTCTCGAGATACCTCCACCATATTAACTTCCATGTGGATATACTCAATAATATCCAACTTTTGGAATTGTCTTTTAAGGCTGTCAGTGGCCTTGTCCAGCTTAATGAAATTATCAGCGGTTTCTTTAGTGATCATCACTAACTTTGAATTTCCAACACCCTCGACATCTGAGGCTTCAACATTTTCTTTCTTGACATCCTCTGTACCCCTTTGGGCCAAACCGTCAAGAGGTGCTTGCTCGAAGTACTCATGTACTCTAACCATGACAGGCTTATGGACAAAGTATTCAGTAACTTCGGTCATAAAGAAATCATCAACAACTTCAATGGAATTCACCTCCTCTGGCTCAGTATAATGAGCTTCAACATTTTGTAGAGGATCAGAGTCGATTTTCATCTGGCTCCGTGGCTTATCACCGAACTTGAGTCTTCCTTCCTGGATTGCATTTTGCACCAGATCCCTGAAAAGAAAACATTGAGACGTTTTATGACCCAAAAAGCTATGGTATTTACAAACCCCTCGTTTCTTTCTTTGTTTTAAAGGGGGTAGTTTAGCACCTGGAGATACTATCATTTGACTATCTTTGACCAGCAAGTCAAAAATTTCGTCACATTTTATAACGTCGAATGTATATGTTTTCTTAGGAAACCTGTCATTCTTTTCAGGTTCGACAAGGTTTTTCCCGGTCGAAGGAGCTAAAACTTTGCACGCATATGGTGGCCCCTGTGTCAATTCAGCAAGATCGATCTCAGTATCGTCGAAGTCTGGAACTTCATGACCTGAATCTTCGTGATCTTTCCTAAAATCGACATATGCTACCCTTTTACCTTTGTTCGTCCTAGCCTTTTCTTCTTTTAAACGTTCTACCTGTCTAACTCTGTTAGCCAACTAGGCCATATCCCTTAGGTATTGAGTATCCAATTTCTTTCTAATCGAATAGTCAAGGCCCCCAACGGCCATTTCGACCAACTCATGCTCTAGTACTTGCGTAAAACACCTGGCTTTGAGTAGTCGAAATCTATTCAGGTAGTCATCAATTGGCTCTGTGAATTTTCGTCTGACACTAGTCAACTCTTTCAAACTTATCTTCATTTGCCCCATGTAGAATTGTTCATGGAACATTCTTTCTAGCTGATTCCATGAGTGGATTGAATTATGGGCAAAGTTATGAACCATGTGAAAGCATTCTTTGTAAGAGAACTTGGAAAAAATTTCATCCGAAGACTCTCGTTATTTGACATATCTCTAGCTTCGATTAGATATCTCGCCACGTGTTCGACAGTAGACTCAGTAGTATCCCCAACAAACTTGGTGAATTTGGGGATTTTAGTCCTCATGGGCGCATCTGTTTGTAAGACATATTCTGCTAAAGGCGATGTATAATTTGGTCTTATAAGGCCAAAATTTACCCCATTTCGAACCATAATTCTTTCGACTATAGCTGCTAGGTTAGTATCTGCTGCCACATCATCATGTCGAACTTGCCTTATGATATCATCGACATTTTGATTCCTATTTACCATTAACACCCTTGGTTCCCTGGATACACGTGGTTCAATCATATGGGGTACTACTACCCCCCCTTGATTTTGTGGGATCTGGTTAATGGCAAGGTCCTCCTCAAACGTGGGCTCTTGATTCTCTCTTACCCAATCCCTAGGCAGGGGACGCTGGTGCTGAGGTATACCAAGAAACTCAGACATTCAAGCCACTTATGCTGTCATCTGTTGATTCGACTGATTTGTATTCTAAATCAGAGGATTTAGCATAGTGGTCAAAGTTTAAGTTAACATCTGAACCATTTCATGATTGCTTTCGTCCATCTGTTGCCTCCATGCCGCCGCAGAATTATTGGTAAGAGTGGGTAGTTGTACTGGGTGTCTTAGACCTAACGCTTGATTGGTTCGACCCGCGTTTATCTCGGACCCTTGCACTGGTGAATTTATGTTAGCCTCCAGTTCCAAAAAAGTAGAACCCACGTTCTGTAGATTAGCCATCATTGAAGTTGGCATTCCATGCAGTTGTTCTCGACTGCTAAATGGTATTGAGAAACTAGGGGGTACCAACGACCTATTTGGGATGTCCCTAATTGGTGAAGGAGTGTGAGGAGGTCCCCTAGGTCCAATGTAAGTCAAAATAGGTTCAAAATGGGAGATCGAATGCGTAGGCATTGAACTCACCATGGACAAAACTATTTCGAACGCATGCGTTTTGCCCGTGTTTGTCCCTATCGAAGAAGAAGGAGGCACTATGTTGCTAGTTGATGGATTTTGAGAATTCTGAGTTTCTGGCGGATTCATATTCGCCATCCCCGTCTGTGATTCTCTCCTTGTTCACCGTTCGTCATTTATGGCTATTTTACCACTTCTTAAAAGCATACAACAAGTCTTTTCTCAAGCAGAACTTAGCAATCAAAAATGCTACACAATATGTGACGTTAGCACTAGTCCCATTGGGCGTGCCAATTTGTTTACCTTGAAAATTGGTAAACAATCGCTGATCTTCCAAATTTCTAAGTTTGGTCACTCACAGGATCGATCAAATTGATCCTAGGACATGTGTTAAGTGTCTCGTAAACATAATAGTTATAAATGATCAAACTAAACGTCAGATCAGAGTTTTAAAGAAAACTAAGGACAAAAGAGTGACTTGAACGAAAAGAAAAGTCGTAAATTAGCATTTTGAACTAGTAAAGAAAAATGACGTAAACGACAAAAGGCTTGAAAATAAAAAAAAGTTTGTAAGCACTGGAATCTTAAGACTGTAAGGTAAAAGTTTAAGGTAAGGAAAGGAACTAAAGGATCTTTAAATTTGCAAATGACAAAGTAAAAATAAAGTTCTTGAAAGGAAAGAACAAGGAAGAATGTTTATGAAGAGAAAGTAAAGACAAATTTATAATGCTTTGAAATGATTAAACAATGGTGTAGATAACGTACATTCTGCATTTTACAGTTCTTCTTGACACGAATACTTTGTAAATTTGCAGATTTTGTACACAATTTGACACACACTTTTATAACACTAAGACCCTATATTTATACTGGATCAAAATAACCACTTTGATGGTCCTTCAATCACGTCGATACACGTGGCGCCCTGCATGCGTGCATTCGCTCAATCTGCTCCACGTGTATCCTTGTGGTTTCTGACGAAGGTGATCTTCCCTCCTTTATTTAAATTTCAAATCTCTGATCGAAAACCGTTTTCTAATCGCTCCTCAAGGAACTGCTCCGAAATTTCAGCTATGAGCTTGATCTTTATCCAATCAGCTAATTCGATCTACCCCCAGCTGGTCGAATTACTTCTTGGTCGAAACCAGCTGTGCATATTTTCCAATTTTGGTAATTTGGGGTGGACGTCGAAAATTTGAGCTAACAATCGTATGTGGATTTACTATTACAAAATGCATATTTAGTAACACACTTTCACCTTGGCCATAGTGTCCATCATAGTAAAATATATTCACTTAGACACTTTTCCTTCATTTTTATTTTTAAGTCGGCTTTTACCACAGTCAAAGTTTCCAACCATAGCGAAAAGTGGCTCCTAGTCATGGGTTCTAATCCCAGCACAAACATGTATTTTTTAAGCCACTTTCAACCACGATTGAAAGTTCCAACCGTGGTGAAAATTGGCGTCTAATCATATGGGTTCAAATCCTAATACCATCAATTTTTTCCATAAATGAAACTCGAAAAACATATTAACAAGTTTCAGAACTTCATAATCTCTTTTCTAACTTGAATGAGGTAAGAGAAACATGGATTCAAGTTAGCAATATTAGTTGTGGTTGTCGTGTCAAATAAAATGTTCAATGTTGTTATTGTTGAAATTTAATGTTTAACGATTTTATTGAGTTTGTTTTTGTTTTTGTTACTGTTTGTTTTTTCTTATTGTTGTTTTTATTGGTGTTATTGTCACTACTATAAATAATACATTTTATGACAAAACTTTCATCTCAGCTATTGAAAATTTTAGGTCAAATGACCTAAAACGCGTCATTTTTTAAAAAAACTTAATCTTTTACCCCGATTTTTCCAACAACCGACATAAAAAGTCGGTTGGGTTTGAGCTTTGATTCCCAACGCTTAAAATTTTATGTTTTATTCATAACTAAAAAGGCACCTTTATTTTTTATAGTTTTCACGTTGGATATGTTCCCTTAGTTTTTTAATAAAACGGAGATAAAAACTCTCTTAATTATTTTTTATTCCTTTAGATTTAATGTTATGTCTCATTCACTTTTTGCGCCCTAGCTAGCGAACAATACTTAAACATTCTTCTTCTCCAGCGAACAAACTAAAATACCATTATTCTCCAAGGAGGAAGGAAGCTCGAACCTCAAACCAACACTTTTCTTAGAGTCTCTCATCAAATTTCTGATATGTATGAATTCTCCATTACCGCTGTTGTTGTGTGTTATTGTTGTTGTTGTTGGTATTGTGGTCATCGTTGATGTTATTGTTATTATGGTTTTTGAGACTTATACATTTCATTTTTGTTGGTTATTGTTGTACCTAAAAAAATACGATCCTTCACGAAGCGTATTGCGCGCTCGCGGAAAAATGATTCGAACATAGTCGCCATTGAACTTTATTTGTTCCAATGAAGGAAATGGAAAATATTGATAAAATCTTTTAAAAAAATAAAATGACTGTCACAACCAAATTCGAGTTCGAGAGTCGATTACACAAGAGGAAGATATTAACACCCTTCACGTCCGTTGTACTCAACGGGAACCTTTTAGTTAAATTTACAATTGAATATTAGTTTATGTTAATTGTTTTCCTCGAGTGATAAAGAGTGTAAAAGGAAAAAGGGTCGCAATTTTTTTTTACTAGGATGCTTGACGAGATTGCGAATCTTGCTCTTATCTATCCTCAGGTACAATGAGGAACTCAAAGCTTCGTAGTTCAGGGAAGACTATATTTTGTTGGTTGGTTTGTTTCAGTGAACAAATGTTTAAATCTCATTCTAACGGTTAAACATTGACTTGCATGCTCGCGATGGAGACTTAAGTGTTAGTTTGTATACATGTTAGGACATATTAAACAATGTTCTTTTAATGAAAAAGCTTTGGTTGGTTGAAGTTTGTTTTATTGAAAAAGTATTTAGATTGCATTCTAACGATTAAACATTGGTTTGCATGCTCGCGGTGGAAACTTAAGCGATAGTTTGTATACGTGTTAGGACAGATTAAACAATGTTCTTTTAAACAGGTTTTCGATTGCGTGGGGGCGAGAAAATAAGTTTGATGTGTTAAGTGTTTTTTAGGTGAATGAAGAATGCTTGGTGAGAGCGAGACATGGGCCTCAGGATCAATTATTCGGGGTATTATTAAAATGCTAGACTCCAACGATCATTTTTCATTCAATGTACTTATGAAAAAAAATTGTTGGACAACAAAGTTCAACAAGAACGAGACGTGTGCCTCGGAGTTGATTGTTCAAAGATTCCACTAGAATGCTAGACTCCAACGATCTCTTTTTTTGTCCATGTTTATATTAAGTGTTTTAGAAATTAAATAATGAATAAGTGGCTAGCCCAAGACGTGTGCCTCAGGACCGATAATTCGAGAATTCAAGAAATGCAAGACATCAAGGATCCTTTTCTTTCGTGTTTGTTAAGAAAGAGAATTTTTATTGCTTCGAGTAAGCGGAAAAGAAAACTCAATATTGATGAAGGGTTTGTCGCATTAGTGAAAATGATTTGTGAAATGGTTTGAAATTAGTTCAATTTTGAGAATGGAGCGAAATTGTGGTGAAATTATGGCAATGTGATGTTTTTACATGTATGAAATTAACATGGGTATATATTAATAGACTAAATACAATGACTTCGAGTAATTGAATAATCTACTTAACCATAATTAATTAATCTAATTAACTAAAAATTTAACTAATTAGTTAAATAATGCTTTAATAAAAAAGAAATGCAATTAAAAAAAAAGAATTACATAAGAAGGGTATGCGCATAGACATGGGGTGTAAATCAGTAAGGAATGAAAAATGGCACAAACCCAAATTAAAATTAATTATGAAAATTTTAATACATAAAAAATGATAATAAAAGAAAAAGAAGTATGGTTCTAATAGAATGGGACAGTACACTCGTGACCACCATTTTTGAATTTCAATAAACATATCCCACTATTACACTTGGTGTTGGATTTTTTAAGGAAAATAAAAAAACAAAGTGATATCAAACATTTGAAGCAAATAAGTTACACATGTTAGAATTAAATCAATTCAATATAAATGCACAACATATTATGACATATATTTTTATGTGGAATCAAAATAGTCATACAAGCATGTATAAAATTATAGGATCGTCAAATTGATTATAGAATACCTAGATCCATTGAGAAAATTGCGTTTGATGGTAATCCTAAAAGACCCAGAAGTTGATGGCTTTTGTGGTTCTTCCTCAACCGGTACTCCTTATGCCTCAAATTCTCTTCAAATGGGGAGAAGAGGTAATTTGCTTATGTACGGTATGTCAGAGACCATAACCTATTTTTAGTATGATGGCCAATTAGGGTTCCCATTATTCCCAAATGGGTTATCCTGACATCCACTCATGTTTGAGCCCATACCCAATTATTTAATTAATTAAATAACTTCTAAATGAAATTCAATCATTCTTTTAACTCTATTTAATCACTTAATTAATAAAATAGCTAATATATATATATATATATATATATATATATATATATATATATATATATATATATATATATATATATATATATATATATATATATATATATATATATATATATATATATATATATATATATATATATATATATGCCCATATAATAATCATTGGGATATTAAAATAATATATATAAAAACATTCCAACAATCTCCCACTTGGACGATATATTTTAATAGTTATATCACAGTTCTTTTGGTGCGCATCCAGATGCTATTTATCCTTAGATTTAACATTTACAATATGGTCCACCTCATACATCAATAATGGGACCATCACGGTTGTCGTCACTAACGTATAACGTGACAAAACCCTGACGACCACCACATCAATGTACTTGATGACATAGACCGATATGGATGAGTGGCATGGAAATTTCATGCAATGTGATCTCTAAATCATGCATATTTCCAACTAGTCCTACTGGAGTCTTTAGTGAGATCAAACTGAAGTTCCTTAGGTGCAATTCAATTTTTTTTAATATTTGCACATAACAAAAAACTTGATATTGTTATAACAATAGTACCTCATAATTTTTTATTTTTGCAGAAAATTAAACATAAAGTTTGTACCAAAACAAAACCAAAACATAGAACATAGAAAAATGAGGAAAAAACTCTCACTATTCAAAGGTAATCTCAAAACTAAGACCCATGTGAACAACATGCCCATGAAAAGCCTTAGGTGTCAAACCTTTGGTTAGTGGGTCAACTAGTATTAAGTTTATCCCTATATATTCTATCAAAATTTGCTTCTCCTGAACTCTTTCTTTCACAACAAGATACTTTATATCAATAAATTTTAATTTTGTAGAACTCATATTGTTGTTGGAGTAGAGCACAGTTGCAATATTGTCATAATAAACCTTCAAGGGCCTTTCAATGCTCCTAACAATGTGTAGGCTTGTGACAAAGTTCTGCAGTTAGATTGCATGATTTGATGCCTCAAAGCAAGCCACAAACTTTGCTACCATGATAGAGGGAGCCACTAAAGTCTGTTTGGAAGACTTCTAGGAGACGGATCCTCCAACTAAGAGAAAGATGTAACCAGATGTGGAACGTCTGCTATTCGGGCATCTTACAAAATCTGAGTCAGAATACCCAATGATCTCCAAGTTATCTGACTTCCGATAAGTGAGCATGAAGTATCTTATTATCTTCAGGTAGCGTATTACACGCTTTACTGCTATCCAATGTTGCATACCAAGGTTGCTTAGATATCTGCCAAAAACTCTTACAATGAATGCTAAGTTGGGACGGGTGCAAACTTTAGCATACATAAGACTTCACATAGCTGAAGCATATGGAACCTTATGCATCTCTTACTTTTCAAGATCAGTAGTGGGGCACTATTTGAGACAAAACTTGTCTCTTTTAACAATAGGTGTGTCTCATAGTTTACTATCTTTTATGGAGAATCTATCCAAAATTGTATCAATATAGCTCCTTTGTGACAATCCTAAAATACCTCAAGAACAGTCTCTAAGTATTTGAATTCCTAAGACAAAGGAGGCGTCCCCAAGATGTTTCATCTCAAATTTATTTGTGACAAATCTCTTTGTTTCATGCAATAAGCATATATTGTTGCTTTCCAAAAGGATATCATCTACATATAGTACCAAGAAAACAAATTTACTCCCACTGAACTTTTGGTATACACAATTATCAACTGGATTAGCCTCAAAACCAAATGAGGATATTACTTGATGAAATTTTTAATACCATTGACGGGAAGCCTGTTTAAGGCCATAAATGGATTTCTTGAGTTTGCAAACCATAGACTTTGGGTCTCTTGATACAAAGTTTTCTGGTTGCACCATATATATTGTCTCTTCAATGTTTCCATTTATAAACGCGGTATTTACATCCATCTGATGCAACTCTAAATCAAAATGGGCTACCAGTGCCATCATGATCCTAAGAGAGTCTTTCGATTAAACTGGAGAAAAAGTCTCTTTATTATTAATTCCTTCCTTTTGAGTAATGCCTTTTGCGACAAGACGAGCTTTATATCTCTCAATGTTACCCTTTGAATCCCTTTTGGTTTTAAATATCCATTTTCAACCAATGGGTTTCTTTCCTCCGGGTAATTTAACGAGATCCCAAACATCATTGTCAGTCATCGACTTCATCTCATCCTTCATAGCACCAACCCACTTAAGAGAGTTTGGACTCCGTATAACTTGACTAAAGTTGATAGGATCTTCCTCAGTCAAACCAATGACATCCTCACGTTCCTGAAGAAATACAACATAATCATCTTAAACTACACTCTTCTTCTTTCTAGTGGATCTTCTTAATGGTGGCTCTTGAGGTTTTTCAGTTTGAACTATAGGTGGTGCTTGGGGAAGAAACTCAGTATTGTCTTGTTCTTGAGGGATGTTAGGAATAACATCATTATTTATTTCAGGATCTATTTCAGGAATAAAGATAGGTACAAAGACTTGATCATTGTGAGGAACTGTTTCTTCACCAAAGACAACACTCTTTATGCTTCCTTCCCCTCAAAACTCTACATCCTCAAGGAATCTTGCATTTCCCGTTTAAATAATTGTTCTAGTGATGTGATTGTAAAACTTGTAGCCGTAAGAGCGTTCAGCGTATCTAATAAAATAACAACTAATTATCTTTGCATCCAACTTACCTTCATGAGGCCTATAAGGCCTCGCTTCAGCTGGACATCCCCAAATGTGTAAGTGTCTAATGCTAGGCTTTTTCCTAGTCCAGAGCTCATAAGGGGTTTTAGCTACTACTCTACTAGGTACTCTATTAAGGATATAAATTGCGTTCTTTAATGCTTCTCCCCAAAATGACTCTGAAAGTGAAGAATGACTAATCATACTCCTTACCATGTCCTTAAGAGTCCAGTTTCGTTGTTCTGTAACTCCATTCATGTTGGGTTTTCCCGGAATTGTATATTAAGGAACAATTCCACACTCATTGAGGAAAAGCGCAAAGGGACCTGGACGTTGTTCCCCTGATCCATCATATCGACCATATTATTCACCACCACGGTCAGATTTGACAACTTTTATTTTCTTTCCAAGTTAAAGTTTGACTTCAGCTTTGAATGACTTGAACACGTCCAAAGATTGAGATTTCTCATGAATCAAATACAAGTATCCATACCTCGAGTAATCATCTATGAACATAATAAAATACCGTTGTCCATTCCAAGAACCTGTCGGGAAAGGACCACATATATCCATATGAATTATTTCTAAGACATCCTTAGCTCTTTCAACATGGAAATTCCTCTTGTTTGTTTGCTTACCCTTAATACATTGAATGCATACTTGAAAGTCCGACAAATCAAGGGATCTAAGAACACCTTCCAACATAAGCCTCTGAATTCTTTGTTTAGATATATGTCCTAATCGCTTATGCCATAAAGTGGAGGAATTCTCATTTAATTTTCGTTTTGTACCATGTGACTCTATTTGCATTATTTTGTTATAAGGACATTTAATATCAAGCATATAAAGATTATCATTCAAAAAACCGTAACCAACAACATTTGAATCATATGAGAGGCTAAATTTATTATTTCCAAACAACAAGTATAACCTGATTTGTTCAAAATAGAAATAGAAATTAAATTTCGTCTAATAGACGGTGCAACAAAAGTCTCAATTAAATCCAAATGAAAATTGGTCTTTAATAATAATCTAAAAGTCCCTATAGCCTCTACTGCAACTTCATTGTCATCTCCCACATAGATCAATCTTTCAGCATCATTTGGAGGATGACTCCACATGCAATCCTGCATGGATATACTAATGTGAGTAGTAGCACCAGAATCTACCCACCAAGTATCCTTAGGCACATAAACTAAATTAATTTTAGAACAAACAAAAGTGAGAAAATTACCTTTCTTTTCACGCCATGCAGCATACTTGGAACACTCCTTATTCATGTGTCCAACCTTTTTGCAAAAGAAGCAAGTGGTCTCCTTAGGTTATTCCTTTGCCTTCTTATTTGGAGAAAATTTTCCTACAAGTTTCTTCCTTTTATTTTGAGAATTGGTAGCCAAGTGAGCATTTTCAGTCTTATCTCTCTTTAGCCTCTCTTCCTCCTGTACACAATGAGATATGAGCTCATTGAGAGACCATTTGTTCTTATGAGTACTGTAACTCACTTTGAATTTCCAAAAGTATGCCGGGAGAGAGATCAAAACCAAGTGCACAATCAAATCTTCAGGAAGTTCTAACTTTAATGCCTTGAGTTTTGATGTGAGATTGGACATATCCATGATGTACTCCCTTATGTTCCCTTTGCCTTTATAGACCATTGAAATGAGTTTGGACAAGGTACAACTTGTCTCAGCCTTATCATTTTTAGCAAAGAATTGTTCCACAGTTTCAAGGAACTTCTTGGCGCTTTCACTCTCACCAATCGAGCACCTAATCATTTTAGGTATGGATCTTTTGATCTTCATGAGGCACATTCGGTTAGATCAGTCCCATTTTTCAATTTTAGTTTCATTTGGATTCTCAGTAGTAGCAGTGAGACACTACTCCATCGAAGATAAGTCTAAATCCATGCATCCAAGAACGATCTCCACTGATTCTTTCCAAGACTTAAAGTTCATCCCACTTAGCATATGGGTAAAGTTAATCTGAGCAACAAAATTTGGAGCGGTAGCAGTGGCAACTGGATCCATTAAAAAGAATAATAAAAATACAATAACATTAGTAGGCATTCTAAATGACCATATAGACATGCATAATATTATTTATATGCAAATTTAATAAGACTTAGATAAGATACCAAAAAACACCATCAATTTCCAATCTTTGATTGCAAGAATTAACTGTAAGCGGTACTCTCACGTGATGATCAAACATTAGTAATAAGTCTTGTCAAATAATGGATACCTTTGACATCAATCATTATCCACATGGTTAAACTTGATAATTACTATATATTTACCATCACAAATATGCAAATTTTTGGTCAAACAGTGTCTTCCTTTTGGCCGACCATAACAGTTCGCATGAAAAATTACACATTACATCTTTTGTAATTCTAATTGAATCAAATTCAAATAACAAAAGTTACTTTTGCAACTTGTTGTTTCAACTAATCCAATCAAAGTCACTAGACATTAATAAATTAAATGGAAAGGTCTTTAAAATTCACATAAACATTACCTTTAAATGTAATGTTAAAAAATTGTATGTTTACCTAACTATGTTTATATCATGTACATACCGGTATACTAAACCGGTTATACTCGAAGGGTGTTAAAAAAAATTCAAATTAAACTAACACTCATAGAAAGAAATTTCTTAATAAAATAAAATTAACATGTAATTATATTAATGTCTAGTGACTTTGATTGGATTAGTTGAAACAATAATTCAGTATCAATGCACAACATATTATGACATATATTTTTATGCGGAATCAAAATAGTCATACAAACATGTATAAAATTATAGGATTGATAAATTGATTATAGAATACCTGGATCCATTGAGAAAATTGCCTTTGACGGTAATCCTAAAAAACCCAGAAGTTGATGACTTTTGTGGTTCTTTCTCAACTAGTACTCCTTATGCCTCGAATTCTCTTCAAATGTGGAGAAGAGATAATTTGCTTATGTACGGTATATTGGGGACAATAGCCTATATATAGTGTGATGGTCAATTAGGGTTCCTATTATTCCCAAATGAGTCATCCTGACATCCACTCATATTTTATCTCATACCCAATTATTTAATTAATTACATAATTTCTAAATGAAATCTAATCAGCCTTTTAACTCTATTTGATCACTTAATTATTTAAGGCACTTAATTGATAAAATATCTAATATATATATATATATATATATATATATATATATATATATATATATATATATATATATATATATATATATATATATATATATATATGACCATATAATAATCATTGAGATATTAAAATAATATATATAAAAATATTTCAACAATAAAAGCAAGCAAATCATCACCATTTTTATTCTTCTTCAAAGTAGAAAAAAAACCTTTATCTCCTTTAAATATATGTCTCACTCTCTTCTAGCAAGCTATACACGAGTGAAGAAAAAAGAAAAACCAAATCACTTATCTCAAATTTCACTCTATTTTCACCAATTTTGTATTCTTAACAACAACACAAACAATAGCGAACAAACAAAACAATCTATGCATTATTCAGTATATAACACAATCAACAACAAAACAGATCATAAAATAACTGTTATCGAATAGACAAACAAAGCGTTTTGATGACCGTTGTATTTTGGGATGTTTGTTGCTGGAAAACCGTGAGCTGAAGCGGATAATGGTGGTAATCAATGCATCTTTGCAGTGGTTCCAACGATGACTTTACGCGAGTTGTAATTCGTTGGATCTGTTTTGACCGTGAATCACTTCTTCTTCTTCTTGTTTTCGTTTTCTTGATGAGGTTTGAGAGTAAAGAGTGTTGGAGAATTTCAAAAATATATATATATATATATATATATATATATATATATATATATATATATATATATATATATATATATATATATATGATAAATTAATTAATGAGGAAGAAAATGTCATAATGGTTGACATAGATGGTGGCAATGTTGATCTCTTAAGTCTTGGTGTTGTTATTTTTATGTTTTTATTTGTGCAATTTTAAACATTAAAAAGATTACAACATAATTACATTTGTTAGATGTTGAACTCAGAATACCAAGGATGCTAGGTAGGTACCTACCACCGAACCAACACAATATTTCATGAAAATATTGATTGTTGTTAATATATATATCCGTTCATGAATAACCATGATAAAGCAATTTCGAAACATTGTTTCTCCTCGTCAATTGCTACAACTTTTTCTATAAATAGGGAAACTTATTAGACATAAAAAGATACAAAAATTATATATTTCAAGTGTCAAAAATTATATATAAGTCATTCTTTTACTTTTTTAGTGCACGATAATAAATAAGGAAACTTTATTCCGTAAAATATCGTTGATCGATATACTTAATGTGAATGTGCGATTCATGTTAAGATTTCTAAAGTATCCTAAAGGGGATTCGTCAGATTACTCATTTGCATCTAATTGGTCTAAATAGGTGAGGGTGAATCAAACCTAAAGCTTTGTGTAAACACACTTTGAAATTTATTTTGTACAATTTTCATCATACCACTTTCATCTTCTTATTCAAATTTTGAAGTAGACCCCCAACACAAGATCTAACACTCTTTAGGTTCAATTTTCAATTTTTATCCATGTTTTATTTATAATTAATATTAAGTGATGTAATTTTAAAGAAGATGATAACAACTTTTAATGATGATGAAAGATACACAATTAATTTATATAATTTTTAAAATTATGGAATTTTGATTTATGTTTTTTTGTAATTAATTTGTGGTTGGAACGTTGATTGAGATAGACATACATGTTTGTTTATTCATAACCATGCTGAAAGATACACAATTATTTTAAATAAATATATGTTATACGATGTTCTAAATCTTTGTAAAATATCTGGAAAATAATTTATATTTATGTTAAGTTTAATATGTGTAGTAAAATTATGTATGCATGATTTATGAATTATTCAAGTATGTAAGTTTGAATATATATAAGACTATATTTGTGTTAAGGCATATATTTGAATGTAAAATATATGTTAAATATTATTCTTTAGTGTAAGTAATTTATTTTAAATAATAATGCATTATTTATTGATGAAATGATTGGGCAAAACTAAATTAAAATATAAAAAAATATGAATTTGAATTTATGGTGCATGTATTGGTATGTAAGTAAAATGTTAAAAATGTCAATGTCATGTTTAAATTGTATTTTAGCTTATGCAAAAATTTATTAAATTCAAAATGATTTATCTCATATCATATTATATGTGTATCATAATATGAAAATATTATTTCTTGTTCATCTCGATATTAAAGTAATTTGAGTATATTTTAGATTATTGTAAGTTGACAAATATTTATAGAGAAAAGTTATAGAAAATATTAATGATGTGAATTCATTATTTTTTTGTATTGTGATTTTTATTTAAATATATCATAGAACATTGTTAAATATGAAACATGAATTTATCACATAGAATTTGTTATGTATATGTTATTTATGCAAGAAAATTATTTATTTTAAAATAATAGAAATAAATTCTATGATATTGTAATTATATGAAGTTTATGAATTACATGTTTGAATCCACTTAATAAAATAAAAGTTAGTTATGACAAATTTATATGATCAACATAGTCGATTGCAATAAATGTTTTAATACATTAAATATATTTTGGATATATTTAAGTAGAAGTAAAACTGCAAATTAAAAAGATTAGCAAATGAAGAATGACATAAAATTTATGTATATGATAAAGTGAATGACAAAAGTGTTTCGGTGATAGTTTGTCAAAATATCAAGAATATAGAATATATATATATATATATATATTATATATATATATATATATATATATATATATATATATATATATAATATATATATATATATATATATATATATATATATATATATATTGTTGACAAAAGTGTCATGGTTTGATGATAGATGATAAATACTATCAAGAGTACATAAAATAATCATATACATGATTAGTTAAAATATTGAATATTCGAAACTTTTGACGAAAGGATTGAAAAAGATATGATGTCTTTGGATATAATTAAAAACAACTAAGACATCATTAGGGATGTGGAACAAGCTCATATCTAATTAATCATCGTTAGTGAAAACTTAATTCACACTTGATTAACATTAAGTCTTGAGTTCAATGATGAAAGTACATTATTAAAGTGATTGGAGTACTTGAGAATAGATACATCCCAAAGGGTAAAAGTACTTGATCCATAAGAATAAATATGGTAGGATGATGTTTTCCTCTTAATAGACATATAACATATGTTTATTGAAATGCATAATTATGGGTGCATTTATGATATAGTCTACCTATATGAGAATGAAGTGGTGTCGCTTCATAGAGTTCAAGGGTCTGACTATTAAATTCTCATGAAAATGATATAAGACATGAGGCATTATTAAATGTGTCATATTAATAATTCGATCAATGGTATTGAGATTTCATGTGTGAGTTATGCATGTTTGTTCTAAAGAATAATTTGTTCAAAGTTTGTCTACCAATCTATTTGGGAATTAGTGAAAGCTTAACTTGCTAAGTAATTGTTCAAATTGTAAGATACCTTTATTTGAAATCATGAAATTTCCTGAATAATGGATTTAGATATATTTTGAAAATGGTGGGGGATTGTTGGAGAATTTCCAAAATATCCTATTATATATATATATATATATATATAATATATATATATATATATATATATATATATATATATATATATATATATATATTATATATATATATATATATATATATATGATAGACCAGAAAATGTGACAATGGACGTGAATTTGACAATGAGTCTTTCAGAAAATATTGCGATGCTAATGGTCTTATTTTTCGTTTCTCTTGCCCGCATACTTCTTCTCAAAATGGTAAAGCGGAATGAAAAATACGCACCATAAATAACATGATTCGCACTCTCCTTGTCCATTCTTCCATGCCCACTTCTTTTTGGCATCATGCTCTTCAAATGACAACTTACTTGTTAAATATTCTCCCACATAAATCTCTTAATCACAAGTCACCTACTCAGATTTTATATCACCGGGATCCCACTTATACACACCTCCGGGTTTTTGGTTGTTTATGCTATCCACTGTTTCCTTCTACCAGTATCCATAAATTACAACCTCGCTCTACCCAGTGTGTTGTCTTGGGCTACCCGTCCAATCACAGAGGATATAAATGTTATGATTTGTCAAACAGAAAAATAATTATTTCACGGCATGTAGTTTTTGATGAAACTCAATTTCCCTTTTCTAAGCTACATTTACCCTTTAATAATGCATATGATCTCTTTGATGATACTTTACATCCTTTCCGCATACATCACTGGAAAAATCAAACTTTGCAACAAATTGCAGCCAACCCTCCAACCACAAGCCAAACTACTTCCCCAAACAATAACCATGTTTCGCACACCATCATCCCAACCGACCCACCTCCAACAAATGACCAGCCAACTCACCATATCGAAAGGACCATAACAACACGAAGCATGCGTGGCATTTCAAAACCCAAACGCATGTTCAACCTATCTGCCTTGGCCCATGACCTCTTACCCTCTCCCGTTCCAAAAAATCCACATTTAGCCTTGTCCGACCCACATTGGAAATCTGCCATGCAGGAAGAATTTGATGCTCTTATTAAAAATAAGACGTGGGATTTGGTCCCACGACCTTGTGATGTTAATATTATTCGCTCTATGTGGATTTTTCGTCATAAAAAGAAATCTAACGGTTCTTTTGAGCGTTATAAGGCTCGTCTTGTTGGTGATGGCAGGTCTCAAAACGCTGGAGTAGATTGTGATGAAACATTCAGCCCTGTGGTTAAACCAACAACTATCCGGATGGTTCTCAGCATTGCCTTATCAAACTCATGGCCCATTCATCAGTTAGATGTCCAGAACGCCTTTTTACACTGCAATCTTCGTGAGACAGTCTATATGCATCAGCCCATGGGTTTCTGTGATCATGTTCACCCGGACTACGTCTGTCTTCTAAAAAAATCATTATACAGCCTCAAACAGGCTCCTCGAGCGTGGTACGAACGATTTGCTGACTATGTCTCCACCATAGACTTTCATCACAGCAAAACCGACCATTCCTTATACATCTACCGCAAAGGCACGGACATGACATACATTCTTCTATATGTCGATGACATCATTCTCACTACATCCACTAATGATCTTCGGAAATCCATCATGATGCTCCTTGCTTCAGAATTTGCCATGAAGGATTTGGGCCCTCTTAGCTATTTTCTAGGCATTGCAGTAACCAGACATACAGGTGGTATCTTTCTTTGTCAGAAAAATTATGCAGCAGAGATCATTGATCGGGCCAGCATGTCATCTTGCAAATCGTCTGCCACACCTGTTGACACCAAACAAAAACTCAGTGTCTCATCAGGTGTTCCGCTTGAGGACCCCACTCATTATCGGAGCCTTGCAGGTGCTTTGCAGTATCTCACATTCACTCGACCAGATATTTCATATGTTGTCCAGCAGATATGCCTCCACATGCATGCTCCGAAAACAGAACATATGAATGCTCTAAAACGCATTCTGCGTTACCTACAAGGCACTCTGCATTTCGGCTTACATCTGTACCCTTCATCCATCTCTAGTCTTACTTCCTACATTGATGCGGATTGGGGTGGTTGTCCTGACACAAGGCACTCAACATCTGGTTACTGTGTCTTTCTTGGTGATAATCTTATCTCGTGGTCATCTAAATGACAACCTACTCTCTCCCATTCTAGTGCTGAAGCTGAATATAGAGGGGTAGCCAACGTCGTGTCCGAGTCATGCTGGATTTGAAATCTTCTCCTGGAACTACATTTTCCGATCCCAAAAGCCACGTTGGTGTATTGTGACAATGTCAGTGCCATATACCTCTCCGGCAACCCCGTTCAACACCAACGGACGAAGCACATCGAGATGGATATTCACTTTATTCGCGAGAAAGTGGCTCGCGGTCAAGCTCGAGTTCTTCATGTCCCATCACGTCATCAGATTGCTGACATATTTACTAAAGGGCTCCCGCGCATACTTTTTGATGATTTTCGGACCAGTCTCAACGTACGGGAACCTCCCGCTTCCACTGCGGGGGTGTGATAGACCAGAATATTTGTTAGAATATTCTTGTAATAACATCTGTATCTTTTCCATTCATAGAATAGGCAGTACCTTCCTAATTTATTTTAAGCAAATAATTGATGTATAGTTAAGAGGCTTCTATATTGGTCACACATGATCATTGTACATATATGGATACAGATTAATGAAAACGGCAGGAAAACAATTCCTTTCAATATATATATATATATATATATATATATATATATATATATATATATATATATATATATATATATATATATATATATATATATATAAGGATACAGAAAATTACATGTTTTAAGTGCCAAAAATTATATCTAAATCATTCTTTTATTTTTTTAGTACACGAGAATAAATAAGGAAACTTTATTTCGTAAAATATCATTGATCAATATGCTTAATGTGAATGTGCAATTCATGTTAAAGTTTCAAACGTATCCTGAGCCGGATTCGTCAAATTACTCAGTTGCATCCAATTTGTCTAAATTGGTGGGGGCGAATCGAACTTAGTAAACACACGTTTTGAAATTTATTTTGTGAAACTTTCATCATACCATTTTTATCTTCTTCTTATTCAAGTTTTGCAGCAGAACCCCAACACAAGATCTAACAAAGAAATCATGTGATTATGCGTGGTGGTGAGGAAGGATAATGAAGGGTTTCATTTTTGGTTTAGTGATGACAGTTGATGGTTGTTTGAATTGTGTGGTGGTGAAATAGAGGTTGAAAGGTGGTATGGTTATAAAGTGGAAGGGTGAGAGGTTTGAAGGATTGTAAGATGTATCACAACGGAGTTGTGGTGGTTGTAGGTGGCGTGGCGGTCCAGTGAGTTGTGTTGAGTTTGATGGGAAGATGATGCTTATGTGTTAAAGGTGGAGAACTCACGCGTTAGTGATATGGGTGATGGAGGTGTAGCGCGGTGATGGGATATTGATGAGAGGGATGGTTGTTGATGATAAAATGAGTCAAGAAAAATTTATTTTTCTTTATGAAAGTAAGAGTTGAATGGATGATTTGTAGCTTTCTTTTTAAAGGAAAAGATCTCAAATTAAAGATGAGAGAGAGGAAATACTTTCTGAGATTTTTTTCATTCACCTTATGAGAGATGTCGATTTGTTATCAATGAAAAATAGAGAGAGATGGTTGTTCTCCCAATGAATGTGAGAGCGAGGCTCTCTTTTTTCAGTTCATGTTTTGTGTATTACATGTGAAAATGAAAAGTTTTTTTCTTCTTTTCAAGGGATGCGTTTGGCTATATGGTATGGTAAAAAATCATTTTTCTCACCCTTTCCTCCTTGTATTTACACGCGTCTAAGAGAGAGAGAGAGAGAGAGAGAGAGAGGAGAGAAGCATAGCCATCAATTGGTGAAATCCTCATTCATGAAGGGCGTGTGGATCCCCAATTTGTGGAGGGAGTCTAGAAAATTTCAACACCAAGTGAGCAAGTGGTCCTCTCTCCCACTAACACATTTTTTCTCCCTATTTTTCAATTTCTTTATTTTATTTTTTGTTATTTTTCTGATTGGTCAAGAGAGAAATACAAGGATAACAAGTGTGAGCCATTGATTAATTTGAATTAATGGCTAGAGATCAACACAAAGAAATACACATTCTACCAATTAAATTAAAATATCCACAGTGCCCCTTCTAGATGCTTTAAGAGATTAAAATCAATCTAAATTAATTGAAACAAATAAAATTCACACATTTTAAAATAAACATAATAAAATAAAAAATGAAAATATGATTAATTCTATTTATTTTGTCTGCATAATTTGATAAAAGTATAAAAATAAAAGGACTCAAAATGAATAAAAAATGAATGTAAAAATGCTCGAAAAATTAAAATAAATGCACTAAAATGAACAGCGTGAAATAAAATTATGGAAAATAGATAAGTTTTAATCAAATTTTAAAGTAAAAAATACCCGGTTGAAAAGGCTCAATCTGATCAAAATACGACTGCAAACGAAATCAAAAAAATTAAACGAGCACACCAAGTTAAACTACATGAACTGTTAATAAAACTGACGTAAGAAAACTCGATTTCAAAACTTCTCACCTGATAATTTTATGTACATTTGAAAATTGATTCAACCGGTTTGTCTGTAGATCCAAAAATTTATTATGGTCGGCATTTTATGCATTATGCATGGAGATTATGCATGATGGAATATGACAGTTGTTACTATTTTTATTTTATTTTCAGAAGTTGTATGTGATTATGGACCATAGTTGGATGAAAGCCAATAAATTAAGTAAATAATATGAGAATGAAGTGATTCAATTTCTTGAATTTGCGAAAAAAAAACCTTCCTAACTATAATGAGATTTTTTGGTGTCCTTGTAAAATTTTCCGAAATACGCAAAAACATCCAAGTGTTGTTATATTCAATCATTTAGGTTGTGATGGAATTATTCAAAATTACACAAAATGGGTATGTCATGATGAAGTGACAAAAAAATATCTCTTTCACATACAATTGAAGATGATGATGAATTTATGAATGATACTCTAGAAGACATGATTCATGATATTGGAGTAGATACTTTAGAGAAAGATAATGTGGTAGATACTTTACAAAGAGACATGGAAGATTCATTGTATCCGGGATGCACAAGTTTTATAATAATAACAGTTGTATTAAGACTTGTTGTTACCCGAATTTCACGATAACGAAACCGAGACAAATGAGATGCCAAAGAGAGGCAGAATCAGAAGAGTCACCACCGAATTTTATTTAGTTTACCTCTATCGGAGAGGAGAGGGGAAATAGTCGATAAAACCCTCGAAAAAGAGACGCGCACCGGAAGCTCTAAAAGAGAATAAGGAATCGGCCTCGCAACCGAGATTTGGGTTCGGAAGTCGGTTACGTAAGGGGGAGGTATTAGCACCCCTTACGTCCATGGTACTCCATGGGAACCATTTGGGTTGTTTTGCATACATGTGATTTATTTATTATTATTTTATTTTCAAAAGAATGTGTGAAAAGAAGGGGGTGTTTTTGTTATTATAGTGCTCGCCAAGGATTGTGACCCTTGTGCCTACGTATCACTCATTCGGGGATGAGGAATCAGAGCTCCGTAGTTCGGAGTAGAAAATGTTTGTGTGTTGGTTGATTTTACCTTTGAAAAAAGGGTTTTCGGGATGATGCCCTAAGGCACAAAAATGAGTTTGATGAGTTGTATTGTTTTTACCTTGAATAAGGGTTTTATGAAAGAATGTTTGTGATTATATTGCACTAAAGTCTATGGGCGGAGGTGATTTTTCTAGACAACAAGTCAAGCGTCTTGCGTCCAAAATAATCAGAGTAAGGGTAGGAATGCTCCATTCTCACTCATTCACCACCACTTAAGGCTCGTGGCGCACAATAACGATCGTAATTATTAAGTGTTTTGAATTTGATTATAAAAATGCCGCTTGACGTTGAATCAAGGGTTTGTTTTATTTTGATTATGAAATTTGGCTTATGCAACATGAATGAAAAGTAACCAACAAGAAATTAAAGAGTCTCATTGTAAGGTAGACCAAGAGAAAGCCTTTTGTGTGCAAAAGTTACCTAAGCTAAACAAAGGATAATGGTCTTACAAACATGTCCCCCTAAGGTGGTGCCAGGATGCCATTCTTACAACATGCATGTAAGTTACGGATGAAAATCCAAGTGTTTACAAAGTATCACAAAGAGTAAAGGAAGGCCTCCAAGCAAAGGTCCTAAGATGAAATCCTCTAAGTACAAGTTGATTAAGAGTGGAGTGAATATTTTTGGTCTTTCCATTTTATCATGTTTTTGTTGTTTTTAATGTATGATGACAATAAAATAAATAACAAGTAAATAAACATGCATGATGAGTTTGTACAATGATGATGATAATGAGTACTTGAATGTAAATTACAAGGTAATGACATAAAAGTAAATCACAAGATAAAGAGTGACAATATCACAATAATAATGGTTAGTGAATGTAAATGACACATTAAGGGATAACTTATCATTGATGCAAAGTATTGAAGATGATTGAAAAATCAACTAACAATAGATTTGTAACAAAGAAAGTTATGCAACCCTAAGTGTGTG
The DNA here is from genome assembly GCF_024323335.1 of Lathyrus oleraceus. Lineage (NCBI taxonomy): Eukaryota > Viridiplantae > Streptophyta > Magnoliopsida > Fabales > Fabaceae > Lathyrus > Lathyrus oleraceus. Next base: position 463,596,384 of record NC_066584.1, on the reverse strand, counting down.
GTTAGTTAACAATAAAATAAATTGCAAGTAAGTAAAGTGCAATAATATAAATGTCAGAAGTTAGTAGTTAATGGTTAGTGGTTAGTAGAATAACAATAAGCAAATAGAATAACAAGTTAATGTAGAGAGAATGGTTTCATCTATGTATCAAATGACCCAAACATGGTTGAAAT